>NC_072824.1:32689734-32952234 GCF_027744805.1 Dunckerocampus dactyliophorus
TCACTTCTAAGAATGTGTGTGTGTGTGTGTGTGTGTGTGTGCGCGTGTGTGTGCGTGAGAGAGAGATAGAGAGAGAGAGAGAGAGAGAGAGAGAGTGACCGAGCGAGCAGAGGATCTGTGTACGTGAGGGACGGTAATATCTCTCTCTGCTCCTGGGCACAGATGAAGGGAAGAGAGAGAAATGACTCTGTCGTCTACAGTTCTTTCTTTTTCCACGGCCTCTCACACCCCCCTTCTCTCCACCACACAATTCTTCCTACTTCAAAACAATAAAACAGCACTCCCCAAATAACTAAAAATGTACCACACGTGCATGTAGAGCATACATTGTTTTTAGCATCCAACTATTACTAATTGAACACCAGCGCTACAAACACAAAGAATGAAACGACTGGAAGGCTAGCACAGCATCAACAGAGAGATACTTCATTCATCTGATCTCTTTACCCTGAACTTCCTTTCTGGTGTGCCTCGCGACAATGCCAAAGCTGCTCTGAATAAACGATTTGATTTGCTGCGTCTCGTCACATGGCAGGAAGGAGGTGCCATCCACGCACGCACATCATGTCAGTGATATGGAGGAGGCCGCGTGGACTTCACTTGTGTTGATAGTAAACGCACGTTTGATGGGGACTTTTAGGCTGCACTGTGGTGTTGAAATTGCGCCTTCCACGAGCGCTAGCGGGTTGCATGGAGGTCATGAGACGCTGCCATCTACTGGTCTGTTGTTCCGCTGCAGTTCAGACTGATCGGATGCTTTTGGTGCACGGATTGGCACTTGCGAGCAAACTGTGTGTGTGCGTTACAGCTGCTGACTCTGAGGGGGTTATCGGCACAAGCTGATGAAAACGGAGGACAAAGACGACGATCGGAGAGGAATTACCTGAGCAAAGGAGAGGGAGGAGAGTACGCAGCAGGAGGGACCTCGGCAGAGCGTGCGAGCCTGTGGGCGTTTTCAGAGCCTGTTTATTGTCGAGTGTGCATACAGTACGCACTTATGAGGGGGCTGATGTCGTGACTCACAGGGCTATTAGCACCGGCACCGGCACCGCCTCCTTCATATACAGCAGTCAGTGTGTGACACCGTCATTTCCTACATGCATCAGAACACACACGGACTTATTAACACATGCAAGTGATCAAACCCACACCTTCCATTTATCACCATGGCTCTGAAAGGCCTCGTCAGGGGCAAGCAGCTGTCAATCCGTCACTCTGATAACCCCACAATCCTTGCATCGCACAAACAAATACAACATGCACACATGCAACCGCTCCGCCTCTCGCAGAGACACATCATCCACCACACACACACATGCACACGCGCACGCGGCCGTGTCTTTTCTCCGCTGAGACATCCGCCGGCGTGGCCACGGTAACCGCGACAACGGCCATAAATTAGCATCACGGCGATATGCGAGAGAGCAACAATTAAAGCTTTACTAACACGCTTTTGAGGAGCATGGCTGAAGTTTCCCCGAGCAGCTGCTAACCGGATTAGCCGACACGGTGGGAAGGAGGAGACGGAGCAGTGACAGTCGTGTTTGCGTAGCACACGCGCAAATCCACAAACACGAACAAACTGAAAAACAAAACTAGTCGTGTGTGTGTGTGTGTGTGCCGCTTCAGTCAAGGACAAAAGGGAACCTAACGGGGTATCAAGAAAAACTCATTCAAAGCCAACGTTACACGATACACTTTGTACACATACACTAGTTCCTGGCCAAAAACCAAGACAGTCTACAAAAAGGGAGGCAAAATTGTAATCACAAAAACATATAACTCCTACAAAACTGGGGCGTGAGAAAACAGACAGTTTAGAAAACCCCAGGCAAAACAGTACTCCCCCGCCACTTCACCATTCAAATTTTGCGGCTTCACTCTATCACGGTTTTCAAAAATATATGAATTAAAAGAGGTGTGGACTCAAGTCAAGTGACTCAAGTCACATTTTGGTAACTTCAAATTCAACGTGAAAATATCATCAAAGACTTGCAACTCGATTTGGACTTAGACATCGCTGACTCGGGACGTGACTTAGTCTGTTGTGATTATTATTCTGTTTGTCTGTTCGCTTGTGTTCCAAATAACTTGAAAAGTTCTGAATGGATTTGGGTGAAATTTTCAGGAACTGTCGGAAATGGGATACGGAAGAACCGATGACATTTCGGGGGTGATCCGGATCACCGTCTCGATCCAGGTATTTTTTAAAGAATTCTTTAACATTGCAAGATGGAACCATTTTTGGCATTTGTACATGTAACTCCACAAAAAATGGTCAGAGCACTATGGGGGGGGGGGGACAAGTTTCCAACAGGTCTTCCAAAATATCTAGGTAGAGCAGGTCGTCCAGGAATTGGAAAGCTGTCCGTTCAATCCTCCCCGTCACTGTTGTCGTGTTCTTGGGCAAGACACTTCACCCGCCTTGCCTCCAGTGTTGCTCACACTGGTGTATGAATGTGTGGTGGTGGTCGGAGAGGCTGTAGGCACAAATTGGCAGCCACATTTCTGTCAGTCTACCCCAGTGCAGCTGTGGTTACAGCTGTAGATTACCACCACCACCAGTGGGACTGAGGAGTGAATGAATAATGGGTTCACTTCATGCTATATAAAATCAATCCATTATTATTATCATTATTAGATTAGGTTCAGCTCCAGAACACCCCTTTTTCTCTTCAATTGCCAATGTTCAGAATCCAGGTTTAAGCCTTAAATATGCCTCACACACTTAGGAAACACACTTAAAGCACTCAGGATGCCTCCCTGAGGAGGTGTTCAGGGCACGTCCGACCGGTAGAAGGCCTTGGAGAACACCCAGGACACATTGGAGAGACTATGAGAGGATGAGGTGGACCAAGAAGCCAGGGAGAGGGAAGTCTGGGCGTCCCTGCTTAGGCTGCTGCCCCCGTGACCTGACATCGGATAACTGGAAGAAGATGGATGGATGGACGGATGGTTGCTCCCAGATAGGGAAAATCCAAAAACGCTGGCTTGTCGTTTCCGTGTAGGCTAGCAACCCACTTCCTTCCAAAAACGATCACGTCACCGACCCGTCGCCGTCATGCGGCCAGAAATGAGTTTGCCACCAATCCAACATAATATGTGAATATTTCGACTGGCGTGACTCACCCCAGTCGACATTCTCCTGAGATTTTCTTGTCTCAAACTCCAAAATGACTTGCAGAAGTAATTCCACTTCGACGCAAGTCTCGATGAGCCGTGGAAAGCGGAAGACGACGGACTTATGCGCATGCGTTCTCTCTTCTTCTATAGTTTGGTGTGTCACGTGGTTCTGTCTGCGTGTCTGTTCACAGCGCCACACGTAGGTGTGCCTTGTGTATTACATGCTTTTCACCCGGTGATCCGATCCCGTATGGATGCAACTATTTACTCATCCGGCACAGCGAGGAAGTGAATTTATTTAAAAAAAAACCCTAATCAACTTTAACTTTCATGATGTCTCCCAAGCGTAAGGCGGACTCTTCTTCTGACTGCGGCGCATCAAAGAGAAGGAAAGTGAAAAGTGAAGTCATCGTAAAACGCTCAAAAAGTGTTGACGTGCCGATCAACATTGGCTGCATGCCTGGTCAGGTGTCAGGTTCAGGTGTCGGCAGCCATGGCTCTTTAGCATCGTAGTTGTGCTCTCTTTGCAGAGCTCAAGTGAGTTCTAATGCAAATTTTTGCAATGAGTTAAAAATATCAGACTATTTGTAAGTCCGTGAATGCATCCCAGCTGTTTTCGCTCGCGCTACGATAACCATGAATGCCAAAAATGAGACATCTCACTAGAACATAGAGAGTAACTCTGCTTGGACAGATTCCTTTGTTTTCTTTGCCGATGATGCTGGCTTAGCTGTGTACTTAATATGTTTTTAAAAATCACCACAATGTTGAAAGACAATTTTAACACAAGCACTCAGGATTTCCTGAAAAGTAGTAATTTATGCGTAAAAGAGCGGTCATCCCTGCAGCGCAAGCCGGGCTCGAACCGGAGACCACATACGTTCACTGATGGAGAGTTAAGTGGAGCGCTGTTAGCCAGAGAGCTAAAAGGCTGCACACTTCATAAGGTGCTAACACATGCTAACACAATGTGCTCCACACTTCTGTCCCTTGCTGGATCGGGTCAAATGGAGAAAGATTAAAAGTTTTGAAAGTTTATAAGCTGTGTTATGTTTCGTGGCTTTACACCTTTTTTTTTTTTTTAAGTGGAAAAGAGGGCAAAATGACCTTTGATAGTAAAGGTTGCCGACCCCTCGCCGTTGAAGCGGCTAAGATCAACTTCACTGTTTCTTTTCCCCGTTAAGACGGCCCTTATAAGGGCGTTACAATCCAATCGGATGTCTTATTTGTTTTGTCGTTAAGTGTGATCCCACAGTTGCTTTTTGAATGAATCTTTTACCACCACCATAAAGTGTCCTTGAACATGTTCAAGGATCTGCGCCGATGAAACAGACAGCGAGTTGCAACGTGCCTTCCAGTGTGCAAGACAAGCACAGGGATATGACATTTTGGTATTTTAAATGTACTTCATGTGTTCTGTGTGAGTTCATTTCGGTATAAATTCACACTAAAAATGGCTGGTGTGTAGATTGTACTGTCAAAGCAACTCAGAAGATCTCAAGAGCAAAAAACAGAAACAAGATATTTTGCATTCATGACAACCAACTTTGCATTGCTCACTTATTTTTTTCCCTCTTTTGCGGGTCCTTGACTTTGTTTTTCATATTTGTAATTTTCACTTAAGAATAAATCTCTCGCTTTCCGTGCTTGCCTTTCTGCGTTAGGTCATTTTCCCCTCTCTGCACATGCTTTCTTCTCCTGCTTCTCTCGTCTCCAGTTCCCCTCTGCTCACTCAAATAAATCTCTCAAACCCCGCCCCGCCGCCCATCGAAATCCACGAAACACACACACACACACACACAAACACACACGCGCATGCTTGCACAAACACACAACCCTCCAGGCAGCAGCCACAAAGCCCATATTAATAAATCTGCTCCTTTATTGGTGCTGAGTGTCTCTGGCAGGAGGGGCAGGCGGTGGGGTGGGCAAGGAGGAGGAGTGGCAGGAGACGCAGGGATCAGAAGAGGGCAGGAGGAGGAGGAGGAGGTGATGGACTGAAGTCATATCATGAACAAAACGGAAGAAATGAGTGCATAAGATGGAGACAAAGAAAGATGAGAGACACAGCGATACACACACACACACACACACACACACACACACACACACACACATACACACACACAAAATGAGCATCAAACCCAAGCACAGGCACCGCACACGCCTTCCAAGGGTGCGGGGGTTTGTTAAGAAGGAACTACATGCCTGTCTGCAATTCCTTAAAGCGGTGCTTCTCAGTTATTTTCTGTCATGCCCCCACTTGAGAACCCGCAGTATTACGGTACTTGTCTGTACAAACCACCGTATGATTTGCTGGCACCAGCATCGTTCAACACACATTTTATGAGTATAGCCCCCTCCGCCTCTCACACCCCCACCACTGACACCTCATTGCACCCCCTGCCAGGAAAGCAATGCCTTAAAGGGGGCTGTATCCACCGGGTTCCTCCAGCTGCCTAGAGGGCGCCAAGCATCGTATCCCGACATAACACACACATGAGCACCAGTTACGTTTGCTGTCGGCTGAAGCCAGCAATATGGCGGTTTAGCTACCAACATTAGCTATCTTTGGCTTAGAATTTCACTCTCACGGTTTGGAAAAAGTATATGAATAGATCATCGCCGTTTCGTGGTTGAATGCGGCTTATTCTTGCTCCAAAAATATGCACATTTAAGCATATTTTGACATCTTTTTTTGCCTAAATCAGACAGAAACATGGCTGAATGAAGTAAAATACAAATAGAAGTAAATAAATATATGAATATATCTACACTGGTCACTCAGTGCCAGAAATGTTACTGTCAAGTTGGTCAGACACACAAGCACGGAACGACAGGCGTTTATTATTTCACAATATGCACAATAATCCCTAACGAGGGCGGACGTGACCCACCCCCAAGCTAAAACTCAACTCTGAACCCCCGTCACTTCCTGTCTGCTCCCCTAAAACCGCAACACATTTCCACTCAATACAGTAGTGTGTTGCTGTAATTGGGACTATAGGGGTGTTATTTCATGTCTAGAGGGCTCTAATAAAGTTTCAAACCAGTTCCCTATGCTCTAACTATGAAACATTTGATTTATAAATAAGGAGCCCCACTTTGCTGAAATTCACGTGTCACGGTCAGGTGACCTTCATTGTGATTGTGAATGCCAACATCTGTGTGCACGTGACGCCAGTTCATTTTGGAGGGCAAACCAAAATTTACAACCATTTTTCTGCAGTTTGGTTCATAATTGTGAAAAATCTCAAAAAATGTTTTTGTACAAACCAAGATTGGTGACATATGCTAGCTGGTGATGGTGCTTTTTTGGTTTTAGTCCCTTCAATATCCTTCCTTGAATGGATTATTCAACACACCCGAGTCCTGGCTGAACCCAAAATGGCCGTGCCGGGCCCCAGCATCCGGACACCAGGCGCCCAAGGTGGTTGATGTGGTAATGACATCGGCAAGCTTGGCTTAGTGGTCCAATCTCAGCCATCAGTCAGCTGTGACAGATTGGGGATATGAGCTAAGGAGGCATTTAGCTTTGCTGTTTGCCGTGGTGTGTGTGTGTGTGTGTGTGTGTGTGCGCGTGTGTGTGTGTGTGTGTGTGAGAGCGCGTGCGCTTGTGTGTCTGGGGGGAGGAAGGGGAGGCAAGAGGGCTATCAGTGCTGGTCGTGTTGCAGAGGCATCAATACACTCTCGACAGGCCATTTTCCTACGCCTGCTCCCAGCCCTGGCTTGTTGCTGGGGTAACTGCCGCCATTTTACCTTCCCTGGCTGCAGTGCTGAAACATTTCATAGTTTTCTAGTTTTCTCCAAAACAAGCATTGTCTGGAATCCTCACGAAATTGTTTATGATATAAACCGGAGGTTGATAGCCGGACTCACAAAGACGTGATTTGTTCTCCTTCCAAGGTCAAGAGAAGGAAGGAAATGTTCCAGGTGGAGCAGACACGGAGTGCTGACAAGACCCCGGCACTACATCACCGTCAGCTAATGATTGCGGTATTCCATGAACTTACCTGTCCATGAGGCTGCATGTTGCTGTAGGGGATGTTCTGGTTCAACACCTTCTGCTTCATCAGCAACATTCGCTTCTGTTCCTCGCTCAGATGGGCCGTTTGGCCCGGGATTGGCCCCTGGGTTTGCCCCGGCCCCACCCCCTGGCCCCCGCCCCCTCCCCCGGCCATGTAGGGAGGCAACATTGGGTTCTTGACCTGACCGCTCCCGCCAATAGGTGGAGTCATCCTGTGGCCGATATGGTCGACGCCACTGCCGCTGAAGTGGCTCAGTGGCTTGGTGTTGTTGTAGGACAACATGGCCGCCGTTTGCTGCTGCTGCTGCTTGGACAGGGGGGGCTGGCTGATACTGCTCTGCTGCTGCTGCTGCTGCTGGCCCATCATGCCCATGTGATTGTGAGGGAGGTAGTTGTTCATGGGAGCTTTGGGTCCGTTGTTGGGGGCCATTCCAGCCCCTAGTGGGGCCTGTGGTGTGTTAAAGGCTTGTGGTGGATACATCATCGGGCTGTTGGGTTTGTCTTGGTTAAAGGGACCGGCGTTATAAGGACTGGTTGGAGGGCCCGCTGGGGACCAGTTGGCCGCTTGCTGCTGCTGCTGCTGCTGCTTTTGCTGCAACAGTTTAGCACGTTGCTGAGCAGCCATTGCTTTGAGTTGCTCTGCAGGGGAAAGTTCCGGTGTTACTGGTCCGACTGGCTGACCCGGGACAAGTCCAGGCCCTGTTTGTCCGGTACCTGCCTGGCTTCCACCAGGGCCTGGGTTCATCATGTATCCGTTGCCAGGCCTTGAAACCGCTTGTGTTTGAGCCTGGGTCGGGGTCTGAGGAGAGCGAGCCACACAGTTGTGCAATGGGGACCCTGACGCCATGGCAACGGCGGGGGACTGCTGCAGAGGCTGCTGAGGAGGTGTGCCATTGGCGGTGGTGGCAAACTGCGGGCCTGATGATGAAGGTCGGACCTGAGGAGCGCAAAAAGATTTAAAAAATTAGATGAAACCACAAATGGTCCCGGTTATGTCGACAAGCCGTCGACGTCGACATGCATGGCTGACCACGTTTGTCGGCGTAACGACATCATGTATAATTTGACACCTTTGATAAAAAAACAACTTGACGGTCGACTTCCTGTCTCCTCGTTTTTTTGCGATCAATGTGGAATTCCCTCACTGCACATGCTGGTAGCTTGTTAGCTCCTCCGTGACGTGCTAACATGTTTGCAGTGTCATGCGTTACCCTGGTTTGCCGTACATGTGACTTTATTTCTCACTCGTTGCTTATTAAACGCACAGTAACTCCGTGCTCGTAAGCACCACTCCAGCGGTTTATAGAGGCTATGTTTGAACATACCAACGAACGTATTTATATGTTTTAATAATCCCGAACGACTGATCCAACAGCGTATTTATACGTCTTTTACATGTTTTTGCGCAAGAGGTGATGATACGACTCGGCATTAAAACATGAACACTTCAGAGCACTTTTCAGCCATAAAAAAGGCCACAAGATGGCAGAAGTGCATTTGATAAGCGGGGGTCGGGGCAGGGATCCTGTTAATGGACAAATCACACATGACAGGAAGGAGGAAGTGAGAGAGCGTGGAGGAGTGTGGCGTGCAGGAGGGAACTTATAGTGCATGAAAACACAATGCACGCACACGCACGCACACGCATAGTTCACTTCCAAATGTGACAATTGTAAATAGTTCACGGTTTTATATTTGTAAGTAAATTCTTATTTTGCTGTAAAACAACCTCTTTTTTGTGTCACGTTGGTATAGTTTAGATATTTTAGGCGTCACAAAAGCAAAAAATATCTGTGTCAAAGTGAAAGTCATGCTTGAAATGTATCTTTTCACAAAAAGCTGCTTTTCTCCCTTTTCTAGTCAGGAACTGATATTTTCCTGAAACTCACCAATGTTCTACTCCTGATTACTAAAGAACGCAAAAAGGTAAAACAAACCTTTCTTTTCTCATGAAAGTTAGTTCTGGAGTTAGGTTCCGTGTTTATATCGCCATAGAACACAATACTCTGTGTGCCGTGAAAGATCAGTCCCAAACGTCTAAAATGGTCGGCTCTGAAGAGGTTGTCTTCTGAAAACTGGTGGGGCTTGAATGCGTTAACCGAAATAAAAAATGCAATAAGCGGTGAGAGCACGTCGATCGTGCGATTAAACTCGGAGGTACAGTGGTGCCTCGGTTAACACCTTTTTTGATTAACATCCAAAAATGTTGCTAAAGTTGTATCTTGGTTTGGGTTAGCGTGCAATATGGCACTCACGCAGCCATCTTGGACCACGCCCCAAGACGATACTTGTGATTCACCCTTCCCTTGCCGATATCGCCAGGATGTACTGGAAGCCCTGAGCAACAATAAGCACCATCCTGAAGAATAACAACACTGAAAACGTCATTCTTGACGTGACTGAACACAGAAAGGTGGTGGTGGTGGATCCCACTGCCACGTCGTGTCTTTGGGAACAGTCACGTCTTCCATGAAGGTAAAAGTAACCTAAATGTTCGTTGATGGCTTTCATTCATCATCGAAATGTATTTCCAATTGTTTTCTGCATGTGAAAATATATTTGTAAAATTATAAAATTGTGTTTTGTGTTAACATTTTTGAGACTTGCGGCGTTAAGTAGTCGTAATTAGCAAAGTGCTAGAGTCGACCGCTGATGACATCATAGACGCCTGACAGAGCTTCCTGTTACCATGTATTAGCAAGCTAATAGGATGCTAACAAGGACATTTTGCAATAAAAATACATTAAGAACACAGTTGGACTCACACAGTGTATTAATAACACGACAAGACGCACGCCATATTGTATGCTAACCGGAGAACATACGCAAACCGAGGCAAAATGTGGGCATATATTGTCAACGGAAACCAAAAAACACGCTAACTGGGGCGTACGGTAACCGAGGCGCCACTGTAATTATGTTTTTACATTACAAATTCATTTCACATGTATTTTGGTCAGAAATAAACGTAAGCAACAAAAAAATCTGAGGAGAGAAGCCAAAAAAAATGCAATTTCCGTCACTACCGAACATATGAGACAAACTGGTTGTGTCTTTCCAGAGAGAAGAATGAACATAAATGAGTACTCTGGCTTGACAGAAGAGAACGTCATGTGTATTTCTTTTTCTGTTGGCTCGCTCGTCCCTGTCTTCTCTCTCCATATCACGCTTCTTCCCTCACATCTCTCACTTGTTCTTCCGGGTCACTGGCTTCGCTTCCTCTCCTCTTTCATCTGTCTCTGTATTTTGAGCTGCAGTTTAGCACCTGGAAAGCACACACTCGATTGGCTGAGTGGTACCATGCGGGATGGCTTAACTCACACAAAATTTGTCAGTGGATTCCCTGACCCGATCAACCGGCACCATAAAGTCAAAATAGAAGCGCACCGTCAAAACGTAAAACACTTCAATGTTTTGTAAATTATTTGTCCAGGTCTGTATAGGACGGCGGATAGTTTCGGTTTCAGTCCTGTCGGTAACCGCTTATGTCGACGTCAGTCAGACAGCCAGCCAGCCCGAGCGGCGTCGACATAAGCGGGTTCCACTGTAATAGCTATGTGTGTATGGCAGATCTATAAAGCTGTCGATGAGTTTTCAACACCTGCAACACCGTGTGAATGTCCTCACAGCAGCACGGCGGAGGGACGTCCGTGATACCTGCTCAGACACACCTCGGCAGCCAAAAGAAATCAATCAAATGCATTAAAATGCCCTACAATGCGTGACCTTCTGCACGCTACACTCCTCCACGCTCTCTCGCTTCCTCCTTCCCGTCGTGGGTGATTTTCCATTCACTTGATCTCCGCTGATCTCCGCTTATCAAATGCACTGCTGCCACCTTGTGGCCGTTTTTGTAGCTTAAAAGTGCTCTGAGGTGAAATGCGTACGTGCAGCGTTGCCTGTCACGTTGAAAAACGTATAAATACGTTGTTGTGATCGGGCGTTGGGGATGATAAAACGTATAAATATGTCTCTGCTAGGCTGTGCCGCTCTGGAATAATGCTTATTTTTGTAGCTATCAGCATGATCGTCATGTCATTATTTGTCATGTTTCAATCTTGCGACACCCCTAATAAATACACTTTGCCAGTAGGACTCTTGGGTACTAACCTGTGGTGAGCCCATGGGCACCTGTGGGCCACCCTGCGGGGGTTGAGTGGGGGGAGGAAGGGATGTTGGTGGAACGGCCCCCCCTACAGGTGCTGTCGTATTATTGACCGCTTCCTGTGGCCCTGGAGTCTGGTTGTTCGCCGGCCGGCCAAAATCCGCCTCTTTCTTGTCCTCAAAGTCCTCGTTGAAGAGGTCGTGCATGTCGTCCTCGGGTACGGTGTTGGCCAACTCGTCGATCAGCTCCTGCCACTCCTGGTCATTCAGGTTGATGTCGGAAAACAGTTTGTTTTGATTGGACAGAGACTGGGGATCCGAAGACTCCATTCCACCTCCGTCATCCAGCGGCTCCTGTTTCAGGTCCTTGAGGAGGCCGAAGCTGTCCTCCAAGTCCAGCGAACCGTTCATCTTCATGTCTGAAAGATGGCTGCCACCGTTCTTCCCCAGCTCGTCCGACGGCCGGCCTACATGGTTGCCGTTGCTGTTTGTGCCGTTCCCCGTGGAGGTGTTGGGCCCGCCGATCAGAGGCTTCACGTCGAGTTGGTGGTGCAGTGGAGAGATGGGTGGAACATTGTTGTTGGGAAGACCTGTTAGTGCGTCTAAACCACCAGAGCCCTCCTTCCGTAACCGTTTGTTCGTGGGTGAGTAGCTGCCTCCATCACAGATACCGTTCTGGTCTCCATTGAGGGGGGATCTGGCACTGTCCAGTTTCCGTTTGACCGTCTCCTGGAGCTGAAACACAGAAGGAGAATGATTAGAAGACTGGAGGCACTTGAGCTCATCCAGGCGATAGGAATGCTTTGGCAAACACAACGTACAATACAAGTCCACATTTGCAGTGCAAAAAATGGCTAAATGAACTAAAACACAAATACAAGGCAGAAGACACATTGTGATTGTGATAATTACAGGTCAGCAATGTTGGGTGAGACACACAAGCACCAGACTTGATCACCAGGCATTTACTGCAGGTTTAAATGATCGGACAAGAGGCGCAGTAATAATAACATAATAGTCATAATAACCATAATAATAATAATACTAATCATAATAACATGGACTACTGTTGAGGCCATAACCTACAACAAGCTAAAACTCAACACTGAACCCCAGACGTCACTTCCTGTCCACCTGCCACTAAGCTCCCCTAGGGAACACATTTACTGTCTTATTTATGTCCCAAATGACTTTTTTACTCTGGTTATGTCTACTCTGTTGGGTAATACCAATGTTAGGTGACTATAGGGGTGTTATTTCATGTCTAGAGGGCTCTAACCATGTTTAAAAATGAGAAGTTAGGTCATAAACACGTTTTCTGTGCCCTAACTACAAAAATATTGCATTTATAACTCCTACTTTGTGGAAATTGACTAATCACCGTCAGGTCAGGAAACAATGAACGGCAATAAATGAGGGATTACTGTGCAAGTATATTTTGAAAGTAAATTTAAAGTAAACAAATGTAATTTAGAATGCAGGTTGCATAATACTGAGTGCACCTGCAACTAAAATATTGAAGAATATCAAGTTGTAGCAGCTGCTTTATTTCTGAATGAGCGTACATGCTTGCATGCGGAATCATTCAGACTCGTACTGCGTGTTTCAATGCAGCTACAATCATAATAATGACCAATAAGAAGAAGAAGAACAATTATTTATTATTTGATTACTCATAAATGTCTTTTTTTAAAAACCAGAACCAAGCATTACTGTTGTCGAATGTGTCGGCTCTTTCATCCAACCTTTTAGTTCAAGGTTGCCAATTACGTCCATCGAGCACGAAGGTAGTTTGGGTGGATTACATGTGTCACCCATGTCATACACGTCACTTTGTAGATGTCATGTGACATCTGTCCACTGACGTTAAGCTCCCACTCCTGATTCGCCGCTGTGCCTCCTCTGCAAAGTAAGCGGTGAACAGACGTCTCAAGCGCTATTATTGTGGTTAGGAATAAACTAACTCAGTGCTAAGATGCCTATATCGATAACAAAAGGTATCCATTCACTTGTAGCGACTAGTTATGTGGAAAAAAAGGAAATATTTTGATGGCTCGGCTTCGCATCCTGAACTCCGCTATAGAACTGAGTGTTTTCTACACTTTTCTTTGTGAAGCTATTATTTCAGGATGAATTGGAAGCTGTGCCCTTTGCTGAAAGCTTTTTAATATGTTGCCTTGTCTTCGGCTGCATCGCTTTTGCATAATAATTCTCATTTCTTGTATATCTGGCATGTTTGATAGCAAATGCTGACTGGACGTAACACACCAACTGTGTGCAATGAACGCTACGTAGCTATTTGGACTGTCAAACTACTACAACTATATAACTAACTATATAACTATTGTGGAATTATGTCTAATTATTGTTATTGCCATTTTGAACGGAATTGTGAATTCTTGAATATCAACTATTTTGATGAGCTGGAAACTTTGAAACAGTGAATGTATAGTCATTCCAAAGTTGATTTATTTGATAAGGGACCATGCATATTCATGAGCACTTGTGTGTAAATGTGCCAGAATTAGCCCAAAGGCTACTTTACATCTGTGGTCCTTGGCAGGTCGAAGAATAAGAAAGAAAACACAAGAGAACTGTGTGACAAAGACAATACATGGACAGTAAGACAAAACAATAAAACACAATAACGACATACGATAAAATAAAACATCATAGCAAAATGAATGGTCACAGATCAGGTTCCTCATCAGCCGTTGTTTGAGATGGCTTTGAAATGAAATGAAGGTAGTAGAGTCTCGCTGTTGTAGCTTTGACTGATAACACCTTGGTTGGTCTGTAAGGTATTACAGTCACCTCTTCTACCTTTCCATTCACATCCAAGCCAACTCAGCCGGTCCATTTAAAAGCCTTCACATTGAACAGGCTACTTTACATGTTCTATAATTCTCAAAACCAACAATATGGTATTTCTGGAGAATGAGACAAGGTTCTGCTGTTTTATAGTGAGACGCAAGCTGAAAAAGTGTGAGCACCCCTGATTTAGTTGTACCAACTTAACGCGGAAGTAAACTTACGTTGGCCCAACTGAAGAGTTTTATAAAAAGAGGGTCGACATCTGAGTTATGTTTAACCAAGTTAGTTAAGTACAGTGCAGTACCTTCATGTTTGTCCAATGAAAGTCGATCGCTAATTTCTTAATCGCTTATGTTAACCAACAAAGTTAGCCAAATTGGCCAAAGACGTGTTGCATCAATAAATGTAAGGATTTTTGCATTGAATTAATGGACACTTTATGTCAAAATGTTCAAGTCGTTCATTTAATATCATAATTCCACATTTTCCATGGCCAAAATTGCCACATTCCGCCTCTGCTTGTTCAACACATTTCAGTTGCATTGTCTCGTTCCATGTTAGGTGCAAGCTTATCAGACGAGGTGATTTCAGGAAAGTGACATCAATGTTCTTATATAAAGTGATATACATCATTGATCATTATTTTCAATAACCATTAATTGAACTTTATAGCCTATAATACGTAGCAGACCCTTTTCTGTGCAGCAATTACAGGAAAAACAGAGGACAACACACACGCGCCGGTGAACAGCCAATAAAGTATGTGCTTGTGTGTGTGTGTGTGTGTGTGTGTGTGTGTGTGTGTGTGTGTGTAATGAATCAATCAATGGGTTTAAATAATTCAGGTTTCCACCATGCTGTCCTTGATTTTGCGAACAAATATGGGTTTTGGAGTGCATGTGAAGCCATGCATGTGCAGGGGGGGTGTGTTACAGGATTTCCCTAAATGCCCGTGACTGATGTTGGTAATAACAGACTTGCTTTGCAAAGCCTACCAATAAAAACTCCCATAATGATCCGGTGGGTGTGAGCGACGGCACGCACCCACACAGAAATGCAAGCACACACGTAGAGTTTGTGCATCGCCACCTGCCTATGAACGCAACCTTTCGGGTAGAATCACCTGCATAAAAGTCACGTTTCAAACAGCAGTCCACTCATACGCCAAACGTACAATTTGGAAAAAAAGGTCTTTTTTGGCCCCGTTGGAACTGGAACTGAAAGAGAAGCAGAACTGTAAAAATATTAAAGAACTGAGGTGGGAGTCGATGCGTACGCTTGAATGCAGTAAATTATTGATTTGACATTTTCCTATTTAGCACACAGTTGCAAAAGTGGTAAAATGATATGGATTAAAATCTCTTTTTTTACACGATACTGCTTATTTGTTCACACCAGTGACCCTCGTGAGGACAAGCGGTGGATGGATGGACAAAACAAGATATCCATCCATCTTCTATGCCGCTTGTCCTCATAAGTGGGCATGCTGGAGCCTATCCCAGCTGACTTTGGGCGAGAGGTGGGGTACACCCTGGACTGGTGTCCAGCCAATGGCAGGGCACATATAGACAAACACTCACATTCATACCTAGGACCATTTAGAGTCTCCAATGAAGCTAACATGCATGTTTTTGGAATGTGGGAGGAAACCGTAGCACCCGGAGAAAACCCACGCACGCGCGGGAGAACATGCAAACTCCACACAGAAATGCCCAAACGGAGATTCGAACCCAGGTCGTCCCGACCTCTTGACCGTGTGGTCAAACCGACATGAAATCAAGGATAGATTAAATACCTGAATTCAAGATTCATTTTTTGGACTAACATGACAGACAACATGACAACAATCGTATCTATTACGTACTAAGATCAGAGATACACTTCAAATAAGCACAATAAACTGCCATTTCAGCTCTTGTTGGCTTATGTGATTACGTTAAGGAATGTTGCAATATTGCTCATGTATTATATATATCATATATCAAATATTCTTTTATTTACAATAATGAAAAACACAACATTTGCTGATCAAAGGTAATATGTAGTGAGATCCTTCCAGTTCTACACACACAGTGGCCTTCCCTATATTTTCTACATGGCCTATATTATATTGGAACTTCCCGGTAGCAACAAAAATTGAAGGCAATGTGCAGAACGGTCGGTGAGAGAAACACAAAAAACAGACTTGATCGCCAAGAGCAACAGGCTTTTATTGCAGGTGTGAAGCACAATAATCCCTAACACAGGCTACTGCTGCGCCTGCAAGCCACGCACAGCTAAAACTCAACTCTGAACCCCCGACATCACTTCCTGTCCACCCCCCGCTCCCGTAGCACCGCGACACATTTACAGCATGAGTCTTATGTATGTCTTATTTTCTCTTATGATGTCTACTATATGGGGTAATAGGAGTGTAAAGGTGACTATAGGGGTGTTACTTCATGTCTAGAGGGCTCTAATGTTAAAAAACATATTTAGAGGGTTGTAAACAGGTTTTCTATGCTCTAACTATGAAAATTCTGCATTTATAAGTAAGGAATCCTACTTTGCGTAAATTCACTTATCACGGCCGAGCTTGGAACCAATCAATGGTGATAAGCAGGGGATTGCTGTATTTCTATTGCCTTGATTGTTTGCAAATCGGAGTTGATCAGGATGGATCTGAGAGGTTCCACGACACTTTCCAGCACCTGTTCAACAACCCAGCTGCTTCTTTTAGCACAATTAGAGAGCTCATTGCATCTGCGAAGCGCAGGAATAAACCTGGCCTGAACGTCAACAATATTTTCACGCACGTGACAATCAATAATAATAAAAGAGCAAATGGAGCGCAGAAATGTGAGGGGAAGAAGAAAAAGGCAAACTAACGGAGGGAATTGGAAGTCGTTGAATCACGTCGGATGCAAGAGCGGAGGAAAAGAGCAGTGGAGTGAAATGAGGACTTGGTCACCTGGCGGCTGCTCTTCTTGCATCTCACACACACACACACACACACACACACACACAATGACGAAGATGCAAAGACAAAGGTGCCGTTACACACACATTTCTTTGTCAGGCTTGTTGGCTTGGAGTGGCCACATGAAGATGAGGGAGGGGAGAGGAGGAGGATGATGATGATGGTGATGGAGACAGGAGGGGGGGTGGAAAGGGAGAGCCAGCCAAATGACAGCAGGGAGCAGACGATGAGAGGCTGATCAGAGATGGAGAGAGGAGAGACAGAGATGGAAGCAGTACGGTGCCGTTGTTATAGCAACTGCTGCTGCCTTTGTGTGCTTCATCCTACTTCCTCCTCCTCCTCCTGTCAGCAATCCTATCTCCTCTACCTCGCTAACTTCCCTCCTTTTTTACCTCCTCCTTCTTACCACATTGAAATAACGTCTTCCGGCGGAATCATTGCAACACAATACGTTTCAGGCAGTGGTTTACGTTACCCACTACAACACACCTGTCAACGTTTGCACTTGAAAATATGGAACATAAGGAAGACAGTCCTATCAGTCCAGGCCAGGGGTGTCCAAAGCACGGACGGGTGCTGTTTTCGGTCGGTAGCTTGTTTTTTATTTATTCCGAAAATAAAATAATCCATTATTAATTAGTCATATTATGTTCAGATAGCTTAGCACAGGTGTGTCCACAGTGCAACTCTCGCTTTTTAAAGGACAAATTTCGCTTGTCAACCCATTGGAAATTCCAGGAGGTCATTACTCAATATAACAGTCTGACTCACGGTGTCATCTTACAAAGAAGACTAAACTCATCACACAGCAACTTAACACTCAAAAGGTATACTTAATAAATATACAAACAGGGACCAATATGAGTTTCAAATGGAAAAAAAAACTTTGAAACTTTTCCCATAATGCATCATATCTGAGCAAAGCATTTCATTGGAGGACAAGCGGACATAGAAAAAGGATGTATTGGTGCTGCAATGATGCCTGTGTCCACCAGAGGGAGCCAGGGGAGCCCAGAGGGAGGCTGCCATTGTTGCAGTGCCCCAGCAGGCACCAATGAGTGCTTTGTTCAGATGCAATGCATTATAGGAAAACTTAAAAAAAATATATGAATATATATATATATATATATATATGCTGTATATATATATATATATATATTTTTTTTAAACTCATATTGTATATTTCTTAGGTACACCTTTTGGGTGTTAAGTTGCTGTGTGATGAGTTTAGTGTCCTTTGTACAAACCCCAATTCCAATGAAGTTGGGACGATGTGTAAATTGTAAATAAAAACAAAATACAATTTGCACATTTTTTTCAACCTATATTGAACTGAATTACTACAAAGACAAATTATTTCATCTTCAAACTGGTAGAGTTTGTTATTTTTTGCAAATATAACTCATTCGGAATTTGATGCCTGCAACATGTTCCCAAAAAGCTGGGACAAGTGGCAAGAAAGACTGAGAACGTTGAGGAATGCTCATCAAACACCTATTTGGAACATCCCACAGGTGACTAGGCTAATTGGGAACAGGTGGGTGCCATGATTGGGTACAAAAGGCGCTTCCCTGAAATGCTCAGTCATTCACAAGCAGGGATGGGGCGAGGTTCACCACTTATCACAAACTTATCACAACTGCGTGAACAAATAGTTGAACAGTTTATGTCTCTGAGCGTACAATTGCAAGGAATTTAGGGGTTTCATCATCAACAGTCCATAAGATCATCAAAAGGTTCCAAGAATCTGGAGAAATCACCGCACGTAAGCGGCAAGGCCGAAAGCCAACATTGAATACCCGTGACCTTGCATCAAAAACCGACATGGATGTGTCGGTTTTTGGAAGAACATCAGCACGTGGGCTCAGGAACACTTCAGTAAATACAGGTTGTCGCTACGTATGTCAGTGCAAGTTCAAACTAAAGCCATCTATCAACACCACCCAGAAATGCTGCCGGCTTCTCTGGGCTCCAGCTCCTCTAAGACGGACTGATGCAAAATGGAAAAGTGTTCTGTGGTCTGAAGGGTCCACATTTCAGACCGTTTTTGGAAATTATGGACGCAGTGTCCTCCAGGCCAAAGAGGAGAAGAACCACACGGACTGTTATGGACGCAAAGTTCAAAACCCTAACCCATCTGTGATGGTATGGGGGTGTGTTAGTGCCCACAGCATGGGCTGAAGGGTACATACAGGCTTTGCAACGTCTTTTTCATGGACGCCCCTGCTTATTTCAGCCAGGCAATGCCAAACCACATCGTGTACGTGTTACAACAGCGTGGCTTCGCAGTAAAAGAGTGCGGGTACTACAGTAGACTGGCCTGCCTACAGTCCAGACCCGTCTCCCAGCGATGACGTGTGGCGCATTATGACGCGTAAAATACGACCACGGAGACCCCGGACTGTTGAACAATTGAAGATGCACATCAAGCAAGAACGGGACAGAACTCCACCTTCCACAAAGCTTCAACAATTAGTGTCCTCAGTTCCCAAAGGTTTATTGAGTGTTATTAAAACAAGTGGTAAACATGACCCTGTCCCAACGTGTTGCAGCCATCACATTCAAAGTTAATGATTACTTGCAAAAAACACTAAAGTTTATCAGTTCGAGCATTAAAGATCTTGTCTTTGTAGTGCATTCACCTGAATATAGGTAGAAAAGAATCTGCAAATCATTGTATTCCGTTTCTATTTACGTTTGACAACTTCATTGGAATCGGGTTTTGTAAGATGACACCCTGAGTCATATTGAGTCATATGAGCGGCATCGTATTTCAACAATTAGTAGCAGTTCTGAAGTCAAGGAGATGTCACGAGATTAGAACTTGGCCATAAATTAGCCGCCCTGCTGTGTAACCCGCAGGGTTCAAACTTCAAGAAAAAAGCAGCATCTTATACACCGAAATTGACTGTAATCAATATATATGGGATTTGTTCATGTACCCAATTAGCATGTTAGCGTAGGGGTGATGATGGGCCCCGCAGCCAAACCAGTTGACAACCGCTGCTCTCGACCACACACAAAACAGTGTAGCTGTGTAAGAAGTCAGGTTATGTAACGCTGCATGGCCACTTGGGACGGAGCCCCGTGTGGGTAAATTTGAATGTGGGACGAAATCCCTGGCAGTGCCCCTGCTGGTGGTGGATGGTATGCACATCATTTTAACAACAACCTGTCCTCCTCACAATATCTCACAACACCGTGTTTTCCAGACCAAAAAGACAAATAAAAAAAGAATAAGCCTTCCTTTCATTTCCCTTGGGTCTGTTTTTTGACATGACCTTTAGTCTGGTACTTTATTTCAACGAGAGAAGCTGGAAGATAGGAGGCCGAATCAAGAAGGAAAACAGTGGAGGATTTAAAACCATCTGTCCTTCCACGCAAGGACAGCGGTTCAAGTACGTCAGCAAACATCCATCCTGCTGAAGTGTCCTTGAGCAAGTCACTCAAACCTTCCGCATGAGACCCTGAGATTACGAGCGCGGCCGCCGGCTCAAGTCTGAACAAAGTTTCAGGTAGGTCTTGTTTTCCCGACTGCAATGTGGCAGTGCAGGCAGGGAAAAGGCAGGGAAAACGACCACGTCTGGAACGAGCCGTGGTCACATGGCCTAAGAATCCCACAGGAATGAATGAATAATGTTTACTGTCCATCTGAGCTCTCGAAACAACACACCTGCGGTAAATTAAACATGAGTCAGGCAAACATTGCACGCTGTGAAAATAACAAGAAATAACTGAAATATCAAAGTAATAAATAATCCCTCGCCTCGAATTTCACAGCTTCACTCAATCACGGCTTTAGAGAAATACATCCATTAATTAAATCAGGTTTCGTGGTTGAAGTTTCCCCATTATGAGTCAAAAAGCTAATTTTACCTTTTCTTTGTTTTTTTTGTTTAACCAAAATGAAGCATTTTCAAGCATAAAAATGGCTAAACGAAGCAAAACTCAAATATACGGCATTTAAAAGACAAATTGAAAAACGTGATGATGTGCAGTGTTCTACACTGGTCACTGGGTGTCAGTAAAGTTACTGCAATGTTCAGTGAGACACACAAGCACCAGACTTGATTGTCAGAACAACAGGCTTTTATTGCAGGTTTGAAAGATGTCACAGCAGGCACCACCATCCCTAACACGGGCCACCCTTGTGGCCGGAACTTACACTAAGCTAAAACTCAACTCTGACATCATCTCCTGTCCGCCCCCCCATTCAGCTCCCGTAGCACCGGAGTACTTTTACAGCAACACACACGAGCAGAGTCTTATTTATATCTTAAATGGCTTATTTTCAAAATAAAAGCATGGTCATATTAACCTGGGTGAGATGCTCGATACTGGCTTTCTGGCGTGGCTGTGCACCAGTACAAAATTTGAAGTAATATATTGTATGAATCTATATGCTATATAGATACATCTGTAGATTATTACTTACGCACATTGACTACAATTACTTTGAAAATGATTTAAAATATCATAAAAATGTTTCACTGTGCTTAATTTTGATAAGCAAGCACTGGAATTTCCTGTCTGCCTTGCTGGCACTTGACCAGTGACCAGATACGGGACACGTCTTGGGGAGAATGAACAATAGCCCGTAAAATGTGGAGTCAATTGACGGCTGCTTGTCCCATGCTAAGCCCATCTATGCCAGCATGTGCGATCGCTCACGTTTCAATATCATTCCACTTTCTGGCATTTTTGTTGACATGCCGGGCTGGCGGCATCTAGCTAGCTCGGAGCTACAAGTGGCTATTACGCTCATGGGATACATCAATCATCGATCATCATCACAACATACTTGAAGATGTCAAGTAACAACCTTGCTGATAGTTACGGTGTGCCTTCAGAACACTAGTCGTGTGTCGAAGTTGTGCACTGAAACACATCCTGTGTGCAGCTTTAGAAGGTGACGCTATCACAGGGGTCTCCAACAGGTAGCACGTCAGCTAGCGGTAGCTCACCAGCTGATGTTGAGTAGTCTTTGATGACAAATGAGCACACTGAGTGGAGATACAGCAAGTTTGGATTTGTACACAAAGTGCCATTTCAATGTTGGATGTTAAATGTTTCGCAATGTTCTCGGGTCATGTTGGGCTAGTTGTTGAAAAAGGTTAAATAAAAAAATAAGTCTTGAAAAAAAATTGCTATTTGTCTTTTTTTTTTTTTTGTTTAAATTGCAGACGCCACATCGGCGGCAGTCCGCCCTCCCATGCAGCCCATCCTAGGGGAAACCCTGTCCGATATACCAATATTGTCCATCACTTCATTACCAATACTGATATCAACTGATACGGATATTGGCAGCGGCTGTATCATGTATGAACACATGATGCTTCTTTTGCTGTGATGCTACTGGATGTATTTCTCAAATAAGCACTGTTTGTTCAAAATAAGGCAAATACTACAATACACAATGTACATTATAGAGAAAGTACCACATGAATTCACTTAATTAACTCATTTATTAATCGAGTCATTCAATACAATATCGTCTTTATAAACTCGATCACAACAACATATTTATATGTCTTCCAAGTTTTTTTGCGTGAGAGGCAAGAAGAGGCGATGACGTGACTCTCCACTAAAGCGTTTCACTTCAGGGCAATTTTAAGCCGTAAAAACGGCCACAAGGTGGCAGAAGTGCATTTGATAAGAGCTTGGCAGGGATCATGTGATCATGTGATCATGTCATGTACATTTGTAAGTACATTGCTACTTGGATGTACAAGTATGTTGCTATAGTTGGAAATCACGTTGGAAGTGACAACTTGGAAAGCTGCATATTTTCATGTGGCACAAACATCTGTGCAAAGTATGAAACTCTGGGCAAATACAATCAGTGATATTATCAACTGGGCTCGCTCAGTGCAGCGTAAAGGGAAGACATTAGGGTAGAAGTATAAAGGAACACAACCAGCACTTTTACAGGTCAAAGGCCAAACTTGGATATGATTCCACACCGAGGACATCCTGAGCGATCAAGCTTGTTGCTGTGTGGAGCACGTCATCACTCCTGCACCGATGTTGTGTATAGTCGGACACACACAACACTCGTACTGCTGCAACATCGCATGACAACAGAAGACTCAAGAGAAATATGCACAAATGGAGGAAAACCATGTCAGCCATTCTTCTTCTGTCAAGTAAATGTGCAAGCAGTGGTTGGTTTTGGTTTTTGGATGTCGACAACCACTTATGTCGACCTCAGTCAGCCAGTCTGAGGGGTGTCGACACAAACGGGCTCTACTGTACCATCACCGAGACATTCCTGCCAAATGAACGGTAATACTCTAAACCAAGCTCTACTTGGAGAACAAAGCTTTAACGGTTCATATTGTTTATTTATGTTTATATTTTCCAAAGTCTTTTGTTTGTCAGTGCAGCTTTAGACTCCCCGTATCACTCTGAGGTCCGAGCCGACAGATTCCAAAACTTTGGACAAAAGATGGACGATCACAAAAACCAATAAAGTGCGTGGGAGGAACGGACCAAAAACCTCTTGTGACAAGAGGAATGTCGAAACAAAAGAACCGTTTGGCTGCGGTCCCATCAGTCCCAGACCACTTTGAGTGCGAGAGAGAGGAGGCCAGGGACAGTCTAGTCTGCCCCCTGCACACACACCTCATTAGAATACCTCCAATATTCTTCATGTTCAATAATAGAACCGATATGTCATAAAAAGGACATCAGTTTGACCTGGAATGGCGATTCTAATTCTATTGCCTTATGGGGATAATGCGTATTGATGATGCAATCCACCCGCGACCCACAGAATTGAGAGCGACGAGCAATGAAACAAGTGCCGGAGTACAAGTCACACTTTTGTCATAGTTTGGCTGGCCTGCAACTTATATATGAAAATAAATATGCAGGATATAATTGAACATGTGCTGCCTTTCAGATAAAGTGGGGTGGTGGTTGGTTTTTTGGCGACACCTAGTGACCACTAAGACGCTTCTGCCTTGGAGACTATGTGTCTGTAAGTAATGTGCAATTATGATTAAGTGATGTAACCATTTTTCCTGTTCTCTGTATCTCGTATCTGATAGGACTGAAACTAGCGACTTGTAGCGCCTTTCCGAATGGTGTGCACTAAGGAAAGACACCCGATACTTGAAGCTTTTTCTCTGACGTCTCGGCAGCCAGTACTTGATATTTCTTGCATTTCATTTTATTTGCAACATGATGTTGTATAATCACAGATTTGCACAATAAAGTCAGGGTCATTCTCCTGAAAGGGGTACCAAATGCGTGACATAGAAAAAATGGAAATTGTTATTGTCTCACCAATTTGCACATTCAAATAAAAAGTATCATTTGTTCTGTTTCAGTTTATGGAGAAAAACTGGCAAGAAAATGTCCCATTTTGGAATACAATGTTCCCTCGTTTATCGCGGGGGATAAGTTTCCAAAATAGACTGCAATAAGTGAATCCACCAAGTAGCTGACTTAGTTGTTTTTTTTTGCAATGATTACGTACGTTTTAAGGCAGTAAAAGCCCTCAACATTTTCTCATATTTCTCTTGTTTAAACACTCTTGTTTAAACTTCACACTTTCGTTTGAATTTTATTGATCAACACAAGAAATTCTTAAGTCACTCACGCATATTTCACTCGTGTGACCGCCCCTTTTCGTTCCGGCGCCATTGCGCTGGACGGTAGCGTTTTTGTATCCCTGTTAAAACATATTGCTGCAGACGACCCGAGGATTCATTTACAAGCTAGCAAGCTGGCGATGACACTGGAGACATGGCAGGACGGCACGGAGGAAACAGCCAAACAGCCATCGACAGCCTACAGCCAATCAAGACAATGGGCGCTGCAGACAGATGAGAGAGAGAAGAGATAGACACTCAACGTCTCACAATGCAATTCTTCTTAAAGGGCCAGGCTCGGCCTGTAACAGCTTTTCATACGCTGTAATAATAAAATTTAAAAAAGAAGCACTAAAAAAAAAATCCGCGAAACAGCGAACCCGCAAAAGGTGAACCACAATAGAGTGAGGGAACACTTTACATCATGGCAGCAAGGCACGGTTTACTACGGGTGACCTGATACAATATTGAAATTGGATATTTGGTCGATATCAGCAGAAAAAATGAGTGATATTATCGGCCTGCATCTGAAATGCTAGCACGTACATAGGATTTCCCATGTGAGTTAGCATTAAACTGGCCCATTTGAATGACTTCTTTTTAGGTTTACTGTCATTATTTTATTGTTCTGTATCCTGATGAAAATATTTCTCTTTTGCCGGTTCCAAGCGACTGGTAGAGGACACACATGTACGCAGAGTGGAGGCGTGCACCAAAGCAATAAACACTACTGTTTGGTGGTTTATTGCCTTCCCTCTTTATTGCAGACCTTTCCTTTTATGTGACGTGTGTGTGCGTGTGTGTGTGTGCGTGCGTGCGTGTGCGTGTGTGTGCGTGTGCGTCTAAGAAATAAAGAGTGCAGCAGCTGACTTGGCATAAACACATTGCTATGTGGCACAATCATCCCAATGAGAACCACGACAAGTGCAAAGTGAAACTGTGGGCTCATGCAGCCAGTGAGGTTAAAAACTGTGCTCATTCAACACGTCTAGCGTCGCTTATCCCAAGGTGGGACTTGGACATCATTCCAAAGCAGCGAGAAAGCTTGTTGCGACCCTAGTGAGGATAAGCGGCATAGGAAAAGGAGGGGTGGATGTTATTGAACGTGTGTGTGTGTGTGTGTGTGTGTGTGTGTGTGTGTGTGTGTGAAAAATCGTCCAAAGGAATCACAATCTCAGTTCTGAGCAAGAAAATCACGATTGACAATTTTTTGCGGAATTGTGCAGCCCTCCCCAATGGCCACAGAAAACCATCACTATTTCCCCTCTCACCCCTCCCCATCTCCAAGCTTGCGTGTGAGCCAGAAAGATTAATAATAAATAAATAAATAAATAAACAAGCGTGACGGAGACGGTAAATGCAGACTAACACCCTACGGAGCGTTTTTAAATCTCTGTGTGTTTACGTTTGGAAAAGTCAGAGGGTAAAGAGAGTCAGCAGAGGGGAAATGATGTTTGTGTATGTGTGCGGTTCCTGGCCGAGCACTTCTCTATTTATAGAGCTACGGCTCTTTCCTGTTTCTGGAGCTGTACCATCACGTCAAGACTGGGTGGGGGTGCTGGCCAAGAGGGAGGGGTCGGGCTCCAGTCAGGACGAGAGATGAGCAAACAGAGGATGTATGTGGCCTCGTGTGGGAGGGGAGACTGGACCGGGAAAGTAAATCAACAGATCCGCCCTCTCTCTTCTTCATCTCCATCTATCACCTTCTCTCAGTTTCACCACCTCCCTTCCTCCTCCCTCCGTCCCTTAACAAAATGGGCTCGACCCACGGCGAGACACAAAAACAAAAAAGAAAAAAAAAGGAAGTGCTGAAAAGACAATTTGTTCATCGGGCGAATGAGCGTTCAACGGGTGATCAGCAGAGATTGCTGCCAGTTAACAAGTCCTGACCTGACATGTTTTCAAATAAGACATCGTTTATCTGGACAATCTGGGCGCAAGCAATTACACGCTGCAGACTTCAGGGCCATGTGCTTCCATTTGATAGAAATCAGCCTTTTTGAATTATAATTATTACAATATTAAATGAAATAAATTCTAATAATTATTGAAGTGATTATAATCATCGTCATTATTAGATGCCTGGTTGTCTTGTTCTGCTTTTAAGAAACTTTCCAATAGTGACAGGGGAGCTTTCCTGCTCGACGGTACGAGTCAAAAGAAAAATCATTCCATTCATGCAATTGCTCCTCCCCTGAGCTGATCAATGATAGCCAGAGAGCCTTGCCTTGTGGGTAGAATCAGGGGAAAGCAGCCAATTCGCCCTGGCCAGGGAGGCTCACTCGGGGATAGCACAAATTCTTTGTGATGCACCTCGTTAACTAAAATTAAATCATTTAGAAATTAGCCTAACTTCTGGTGTATAAACCGTACCCACTACACTTTGAGAGAAAAACGGATTTGTACTTATATAAGCCGCACTGGATTATAAACTGCACATGTCCACGTCAGAGAAAGACATATTGTGGCGCACACGAGTCCGTGAAGACCAGGCAGCTCTTTATTTGACAGGTGCTAAGAGAAAACTCACAACAAGCTTGTCAATATAACAGTCTGGTGTCATCTTACAAAGAACGCTAACATCATCACACGGCAACTTAACACTCAAAAGGCATACCTAAGAAATATACAAGACAAGTACCAATACGAGTTTTAAAAAAACAGCTATTTTCACTTCTCCCCATAAAGCATTTCGTCCAGCAGAGCAGTTCATTGCCATTGGCCAATGAAATGCATTATAGGGATGAAGTTCAAATGGTTGTTTTTTGTATTTTAAACTCGTATTGGTACTTGACTTGTCCACTTCTTAGTATACCTTTTGAGTGTTAAGTTGCTCTGTGATGATTTTAGCATTCTTTGTAAGGCGACACAGAGAGTCAGACAGTGACATTGAATCATGACTTAATGACGTCCTCCAATTTCCGATGCGTTGACAAGCTCGTCGTGAGTTCCCTGATAGCTCGTGACTACCTCCTGCCAAAAAAAAAGAGCTACTGTTTCCTCACTGACTCGTGAGCGGCACAGTATTAAAACGATTAGCAGTAGTTTTGAAGTAGAGGAGATGTCACGAGATTTAAACATGGTTAGAAATTAACCAGTCCCCTTCATAAGCCGCACGGCTCGAAGTTTAAGAAAAAAAGTGGCGGGTTAAACACCGGAAATTACGGTAGACTGCATATAAGTGTGAATCGGGGTTGCAATTCTTCCCCGATTTTCTGTGCAAAGTGACTTGAGCTTACAGTCTGGTTGACGGATATAATGAAAACTTGAAATCACTTGTGTTGCACGGTTGAGTAATCAGACCGAATCCATATGAAGCAAACCCAAACAATTCATGGTTTGGTCCGGAAAAGAGGCAACAGTGTGGATCAGTGTTTTCTGAAGTCAAACCTGATGTGTGTGAATATCTTGTTTTGCCTGAAACACAAAGATAGCAGTTCTGCTTCCATGGATGACTACAGACATTTTAAAATACTCACATTTCAGAGGCCAAAATCAGAGAATATTTACATTTTCTGAAACAAAAACAATTAATCAAATACCAAAATAGTTCTTGATGAATTGGATACTGTAGAGGCAATGTCTTAAGTACCGTAAATTCCCTAAATGTAGAGCAAGAACCAGTTTTGTACATATACAAGCCGCACCGGTGTATAAGCCGCATGTGTCCACATCATAAACTGGCATCTTGTGGCGCGCACAAGTCCGTGAAGAGCAGGCAGCTCTTTCTTTGACACGATCATAAGCTATGAAAAAACTCACGACGAGCTTGTCGACCCACTGGAAATTGGAGGAGGTCATTACAAGGTGTCCCATGATGCATTTCGTTTGAGGAAAGAATTTCATTGGTGGACAAGCAGCATAGGAAATGGTGGGTGGCGCTGCGATGCTGCCCCTGTCCAACAGAGGAAGCCAGAGGACCCGGAGCCCGGAGGGAGGCTGACGTCATCGCAGTGCCCCAATTAATGCATTGCTCAAACACAATGCATTATGGGAAAAAAGAGTTTATCTTCATTTCAAACTCAAATTGGCACATGTTTGTATATTTGTGAAGTATACCTTTTGAGTGTTAAGTTGCTGTGTGATGAGTTTAGTGTTCGTAGTAAGATGACACAGTGAGTCAGACTGTTCCATTGTTGTACTGTCATATATAATCCAATGAGCTGACGAGCTCCCTGTGAGGGCACTGATAGCTCCTGATTGGCTCCTGCCAAAGAAAGCGCTACCGTTTCCTCACTGACTTGCGAGCGGCACAGTATTTAAACAATTAGCAGTACCACTGAAGTAAAGGAGATGTCACGAGATTAGAATTTAGCCATAAATTGTAAATTGTAAATTCATAACCCGCTGTATAAGCCCCAGAGTTCAAAGTTTAAGAAAACAGTAGCGGCTTATGCTCCACAAATCATGGTAACTGCTGCAAAAAATAACAACAACAAAACAGCCGACACGTACGCTCAAACTGGGTATTGGTATTATGAAGTCAAAGTATTGGGATTGTGTTGGAGTCTTACTGCTTTACAACTAATATATTTTTGATGTACTCCACTGATGATAATCAGCATATTACTGCAGGGGGTGCTCAAGTCGCACGCACACGCTTGTAGCCGACTGTAATGTGATCGCTCCTCTCCGGTTACATTTGGAGTGCACACATGCACACGCACAGCGTATGCGGGTAGGGGGGCATCGTGCTGATGAAGCCGACACGAATACACGCACACACACGGACCTGCGCAGCCCAGCCGACTGTATCGCAATCCCTCCTCCACAGTGACAGATGACAATAGAAAGACTCCAAATGGACCCACGAGGTTCAAATAAAGAGGAGGAAGGAGGATGCTTCCCTTGCTAAAACTGATACTAACTCATGTCAATGACGAGGAAGAAAGAGTGAAGTAGCGACTGGCTTCCTGAACAGATGGTCAACAGGAGGACCTTGACAGCTGTGTGTGTGTGTGTGTGTGTGTGTGTGTGTGTGTGTGTGTGTGTGTGTGTGTGTGTGTGCGCGGTGATTGTGTCCAACACCTGTCCTCCCAGGACATTTCTATGAAAGAGAAGAAGAGAGGTTGAATAAAAGTACACGTGCATGCACCCGCACAGGGAGAGACAAGCGCAGTCGCTTGATTTTCACCTGTAGAGGCCATTTAACTGACTCCTGCAAACAAGTATTCCGTGCAACGTGAGTGTGTGTATATGTGTGTGTGTATCGTCATACGTGCGTGTGTGGTTCATGGCAGCTTCACCGATTGGCTGACTCCCTGCAAAGTGCCACAGAAGGCAAACATACGATTGGCTGCATCAAAACCCAGTTGGCGTCTGCTCTGCCGAGGTCTGTTGTGAGGGCAGAACAGTGCGCATGCACAGATTTCTGGACTGGTGATTTCACCAGTTCTCCCTCTTTGCACTGCTGCCCCTGAGCAGAGAGAAGAAGAGCAACAGCAAGGTGGAGGCTGCTATGGTAATGAATAGGGAGAAGATGGGGAGGGGGGGGGTGCTACTTGGCAGGAGCACCACATTCTCCCAGGCCACACACAAACACACACACACACACACACACACACACACGTGCCAGCGTGTGTGCTGATCTGAAGACAAGTTGAATGAGGGTGTGTGTGTGTGTGTGTGTGTGTGTGTGTGTGTGTGTGTGTGTGTCCAGATGTCTTTAGTCGTGCAGATCCAGCGCCACACAAGACCCGATCCAACAAAGTCACGACACCCGTTTTGTAATTCCGTCTTTCTCTTGTACTTCACGGCTGCACCTGTCTCCTGTCGAAGATCCTAACGACGTCACCTGGGGACACACTAGTATTGTGTTGTACCAAGACACAGCCGAACCTTGGTTTTCCAACGCCCCGGTTTTAGTACACTGTCTGGGTTTGTCTGTACAAACTAGTCCGTTAACCGTGTATTGTATTGTACTCTATGTGCCCTGTATGCACCCCTCTATGTACTGTATTGTATTCCCCAAACTACACATTGGTGCATTTTTTAATTGGGTGTAACTGCTAAATAAGCCACCACAGATATCAGAGAGGGTAAGAAACTTAAAGTCGATAGCTTTTTGACTAGTTTGTCTGTTTTTTATTGTCCTGCCTGTTGCAATCACTTTTTTTGGTGCCTGGATGATTGTTTCAGCATTTGGACTGTCAAGTGTCTGGCTTGGATGAGGTGCTGGACACCGCTTCCACTCATTTGCTAAGTCCACCAATGAGATAGACGCACGCTGATTAGCCACAGCTAGCACCACAGCTAATGGCGCCTGGCAACCGTCTCCATGTCTCTGCTGCTCTTTCTCAATCGGTGTTTCCCGCCACCTTGTATTATCCCGCTCATAAGACAGCTCAGACTGTCGACTCCGTTATATCCACAGAGACCCCCGTAAAACGTTTACGGCTAATCACGGAGTTGGGTATTGAATTTCCTTGTAGTTGAGATGATGTCATCTTCATTATTGAATTTGAATTTGAATTTGAATTTTCTGACCTGCGGTAACGTGAAGCCCTGTCACCATCACATTGTCCACGCGCGTCGGCTGTTCCGAACATCCATTCTGCACATCACTTGCGATACAATGCGACCCTTTTCATCATTTTCCTTCTTTGAAGCATCCGCTTTTCCTTCCAGCCCATCCATTTGTTTACAAAGTGATGCATTTTCATTCTTCAATTCCCAAGTTGTTTCATTAAGGATTTGTTGGATTTACGTTGTTTCCGATGGGAAAAATCTCAGTTTGAGTTTTTTTTTTTGACCTTATGGAACAGTTCAATGACGAAAACCAAGCTTCCACTGTAATCCTCATCTTTGAGTATATAAAACTAGGTCACGCAGTAGAAGAGTGCGGGTGCCTTGCCACTGTTCTTTGAGTGTGCAAGTGTGTGTGAGCGTGTTTACACAGCCAAAGCACACAGTCGAAAGCTGCAAGGAACAAAGTCTAACCCGGTATACATGTGTTTTGGAAACAAAGGCAAGATTCAGGTCTACACAAAATCCCATTAACACAAACAGAGATTATTTATTGCATTACATTTCTGAGCACAGCATTGTACCCCTCCCGGTAGGAAGGTGCAGAGTCAATATTTTCTACCTCATAACGGTACATCAAAAGCACTCCACACGAGTACACACGCTTTTACAAATACAGGCGGTCCTCGTGTTACGTTTCCTGGCTACATTCACACTCCCGTGAATTATTAATACTCTTCATAAACAAAAAGCATTAGGTAAGTGCGCCCAACGGAGGAATATATGCAGTAGAATGAAGTCTACGTAGTTGTGTGTTGCTACGCTGAAGAAGGACAACGTCACTTTTGTCTCCCAAGCATGAGGCAGACTTTTCTGATGAAAGAAAAAGGAAAGTGAAAAGTGAAGTGAAATTATTACACTTCGCTGCTCAGAAAGCAGAGAAATGCCGAACAACATTGGCCACTTGTTTGGTCTAAGCCAGGGGTGTCCAAAGTGCGGTCCGGGGGCCATTTGCGGCCTGTGACTGTATTTTTATTGGCCTTCGGCACGTTCTAAAAATACGAGTAAACAAGCAAATTAAAAAGAAGAAAGACAAAATATTAAGCAAGTAAAGGCAAAATATTAAGACAAATAAATAGCATAAGGATGAAATATTAAAAGAAAAATGTGTAATATGAGAAACAAACAAAACAAAGAATAAAGCTGAAATGGTAGGAAAATTAGGTTTGGTAAATGCTATAATGTTATGATCATAAAGTCAAACTAATGTGAGAATAAAGTCATTGCACAGGAAAAATGTGCAAGAAGAAAGTAGAAAAATCTGAAAAATTAAAAACAAAAAGCAAAAACAAGTAACGTAAGAAGAAGCAGTGCATAATAATGTGCTTTGTCACTCATAAAATTAACGGATTTCATTTTTTTTATATTAAGAAAAACTAAAACCTAAAAAACATCTTTGCACATCCACGTGGGCTGGTTCAAAAAGAATGTACGAGTGGCCCCCGCATCCTTTGCTTTTTCAGGATGCGGCCCTCGGTGGGAAAGGTTTGGACATCCCTGGCCTGAGCCGTCCCAATGGCGCGACCATCATGAAGGATAAAGATGGTATTCTTGAACATGTGAAAGGACCTGCTCCTATAAAATGGACAGTCATAACGACGCAGTGTAGTGGTCTCAATGAGACGTCTTCCTTCCAATAAGCCTGTCTCTCCCTCCCTTGCAACACCCCTTCTCCGGTGTGCAGCTGAATCTACTCCCAATCTAAGAAGTCATAGGCTCCAGCATAAAGTAGGCTCCAGCTCCCCGTCACCCTGAACAGAACAATGAACCATGAACCAGGGTGCCCCCACTGGCATAATGACACTGCACACATGTTCATTTTCCCACTGAAACACCCTCCCTGCTCACAAGAAACAGGCCCACTAGTCCATGTATGCCATCATGCTTGCCTCTCACCATCTTCCTCGGCCATCCTGTCCTGCACGAGTGCAGTGGTAGGCAGCACGTCTTTCAGCTCAGGCAGACCCATTATTACCCCAGCATGCAAGTATTGATCCACTGCCCCGGTGTGTGTGTTATTTCAAGACCCTCACACCTGCAATCAGCATGTTAATGATAGTTATCACCGAAGAAACCAACACTGTAAGGCTATTCAGGGATCCCAGGACGCTGGCATCGAGGCAGTCGGTCTGACACGCAAACACAAACGGGCACCGGATTTTCTGGTCACACTTATTTTCACAGTTTGGCTGAAAACTAAAACTTATAGTCAGGTGAGACTTATATAAAAATATATATATAATTTATTGAGTTGATCTTGTGATGCAGTTAGACACGCAAAATAAACAATACCGGATGCTTTTTGTTACGGAATACTGCTATGCTTCTGCTTTGGAGCCTGTGTGTCAGTAAGTAATGTGCAAATATAATGATACGATACATGGATGAATTGAGCAATGTTGTACTTTAGACAGCAGTGTTTAATGACGACACTATTTATGTCTAGCTTGGAGACTGTAGCTGCTGCGTCAGCCACTGACTAACCAAATACACAGGTACGTATGACGTTTTGGTGTTAAAATACGTCTGTGTGATACGTTCCTACACACCGGGATGCGTCCAGGCTTCATGTCGCGCATTAACATTCTGACAGGTTAAACTGGTTTTATTGCGTCCATACACTTAAAAAAATGACATATTTGAACTTGTGTAGCTTTCGTTTGTCTCCTTGTTGGTGTGAACATTGCCCTTCCCTCTGGCTTTGTCTTCTTCTCTTGTTATTTTAATGTTGGGAGCAGCGCCACAACACTCCTAAAAAAACCTAAAAAAAACAAAGTGCGACTTATATGTTGTTTTTCCTCTTCGTGATGCATTTCTTGATTGATTGGAATTTTACTCCCAAAAATATAATAATTGTGCTTCATAGTTGCGTACACACAAAACACACACACACACACACACACACAGGCACGCAATCCATCTTGATATGCACTCCTGATCAAAATTTTAAGACCAGGTGAAAAATTACAAGAATTTACATTTTGCACTTTTGTATGTCTTCAAAAAAATTTCCGTTTGGAATTTTCACGGGCGACAATGAAACAACATGGGACATTGAAGGGTGGAAGAAAGTTTTATTTTCTGATGAGAAAAAAATGTAACCTTGACGGTCCTGATGGCTTCCAACGTTACTGGCGTGACAAGAAGACCACAGTTTTTTTTTTTTTTATCATGATGCTTCAATGGAACAATGGGCTTCCAGGTTGTGCAGGGGTGTCAAATGGCAGATGATTATGTGGAGATGTTGCCTCATGACTGGAGGCCCCCCGTCTGTGGGGTAACGACTGTCTTTTTCAACAACACAATGCTGCACTTCACAATGGACTTCTTCCAGAGGAGCTAGCTCACTCTTTTGGACCATCCCGCGTGTTCCCCTGATCCAAATCCCATAGAGAACATTTGTGGATGGATGGCAAGGGAAGTTTATAAAAATGGACATCAGTTCCAGACAGTGGAACAGTTGCTTCACCACCTGAAGCAACATTCCCACCAGCCTCCTGGAAAGGCTGGCATCAAGCATGCCCAAACCCATTTTTGAGGTTATTAACAAGAATGGCGCAGCTACTCATTACTGAGTCCTTTTTTCAAACACGTTATTTCTATTGTAGGGGCGGGTGTGGGATTTTCAGCTGTGATCTTCGACTTATGATCAGCTGGTGAACAGCCTATTTCACTTGAATGCTTGTTTGCAATAAATTGCGTCCTCGAGAATTGTTTCCTTCCCCACTCCCATGTCTTCTGTTTGCATTGTGACGCTCTACTTACAGTAGAACCTCCTTAAAACCCAACAGAGCAAAATGTCCATTCTGGAAATTTTTCAACTGGTCTTCAAATTTTGATCAGGAGTGTATTACAGGGAACAGGTGTCCTCACGGAAACGCTATCCTCTCCAAAGCGACACACTCACATTGCTGTCCCAGCGACAATAAGCTGTATTTGGCACGACTGAAGAAGATGCATTTCAGGAGGCAAATGACATCATTACCATATAAATGACTTCCAGCCAAACACATCTGCTAATGTAGCTACACACACACACACACACACACACACACACACATCAATAAATACGACCTGAGCTGCACATTCGCTCAACGCAGCCAACACATTGTGTGCCCACTCAACGCAGAACCCCAAACTCATCACATGTCTTACAGTTTGAAAATAGTCCGTGATTGGGTTTAGAAGTCCCAAGATGGAAAGGCCACAAACGCACGACTACTTCCGGCCCGTTTATTGAACCAGTGTGAATGCACACACACATATTGAAGGAAAACGTGAAATCCAGCATAAGGGAAGTGAAAGTTAATCCAGTTCAATCCAAAGTCTGGCCCAAAGGCCACTTCCAGCTTGTGTTTTGATGACCCGCAGCATATTTAAAAAAATAAAAAGGCAGCGCATTTTCTGTCTTGACCAACGTGTGGCCTTTCTGCTTTTTCCCAGCTTGTAACCCTGCTTTGTCATTTCTCACCGACCTGTCCAAACACTTTACATTTCCCGCAACGTTTGGACAGCCCCCCGATGTGTTAACTACGTGCTACTTAGTCTACCTTATAGCTGGGAAAAAAGCTTGAAGTCATTCAGTTTAGCAGAGCAACAGTGAACACAATCTTGAGTCTTGGCCATAGTCATGGTGCGCATACACACACAGACACACAATGCGCTAGGAATGGGGCCAAACTGATACATTTTGGGTACAGGATTGCGATACCAGCGTAATTCACGTGCAGCAAAACCCCAGTTAACGTCATTAATCCATTTGGGAGGGTCAAACTTACACCGAAATGGACGACAACCAAAAATATGAACACAAAACACTTCTTTTTATAGTTTTGAAATTGCAGTAATCCCTAGTTTATGGAGCTTCATTGGTCCCAGACCCCACCATGACAAGTGAATTTCCCCAAAGTAGTATTGCTTCTTTATAAATCAAATGTTTTAATAGTTAGAGCATAAAAAAACAGTTTACAACCCTCTAAGTACGCTTTTGAACATTATTAGAGCCCTCTAAACATGAAATAACACCCCTATAGTCACCGTTACACTCCTACTACCTGACATAGTCGACATAATAAGAGAAAATAAGTCATTTAACCCTTTAGTCGTCGAGTTTTTTCAGGAAAATATTCAGTTTTGATATTACGGTTTCAAACGGTTGCAGCTTGAAAATGGTTGGCGATAAAGGCATACCGTAAATGAGAAAAATCATCAGTATGAGCCCAAGTTTGCGATGGGAGTAAATTCACTCATCTCATTTGCATATTATGACATCACCAGGCTGAGAAATGGTCAGACCCCTGTCTCCACGACACTCAACAAGCTCATCAAAATGTCCGACCCACTCGTGATAAAACAGAAACTGAAACGAAGCCAAGGTGAGAATCTCAAATTTGTCTTCTGAGCTGTCCAAGAGCAAGCGTTGATCAGTAAAATGTTCCTCAGAGACGTCCCCTCCGGCAAACCAGAACATGGTGAAGTTCCAAAACGTGGACTGTCATAATGTGAGCACCCGTGTACGCAGCGCCTCAAACTCGTTAAACTCCGAAACTTTGCATTGGAACACACCCACAAGTATTGCTCATATTAAAGTTACAGATGCCCGCCACCTCCTGGTGTAAGATAGTAATTGCATAAGGCATATTTCTCTCTATGGCGTGTTCAATTTGGCAACTTTGGAGCTTAAAGGGTTAGGACATAAATAAGACACGTGCTCGTGTGCGTTGCTGTAGTTGAGTTATAGCTCGCTGTGGGTTACATCCGCAATCGTTGCCCGTGTTAGGGATTACTGTGACATCATTCAAACCTGCAATAAAAGCCTGTTGTTCCTGCAGTCAAGTCTGGTGCTTGTGTGTCTCACTGAACATGCCAGTAACATTACTGACACACCACATAGCATCACGTCGTCTTTCAATGCGTCTTCTGAATGCCTTAAGTTTAGATTTGATTTCCTTTAGCCTTTTTTATGCCTGAAAACGCTTCATTTAGGCAAGAAATATGTCAAATTTCCTAAATATGCATCCTTTTCAACTAATAATAGGCTGCATTCAACCACAAAGCAGCATGTTTTATTAACCGTGAGGTAGCGAGGGACTGTATAGTTTTAAATGCGGAAAACAATTGAAAATGTGTACAAATGGTTATGAATGACGAATGACAGAAATAAATGAACATTTAACAGCACTTTTATCTCGACTGAAGACTTGTTGACAAAGACAACTCGGACACCACCTTTTCATACGAGTTATTTCTCGAATTCAGTAGTGTTTCGCGCCTTCTTTATCAACGTGCAGGCAACTTTCTTTGGCTCCGCTTTGGGTTATTTTGCAGCTGTGACCAATAATACCAGCAGATGACATGACTGCGTTGCTTAGCAAAGAACTACAGAGTCAACCTCTGATTATGTCAGAGACGGGCGACAGAGCTGGGGAGACAATGACTTCCGGTTCCGGTTCCCATGCTAACAATGCTAACAGGGACGTTGTGTAATAGAAATAGGCTGGACACATGCTGTGCATCAATAACACGACAAGACACGCCCCACTTTGTACGCAAACCGGGAAATGTGATGCCTGTGGTGAGTGTGTCCTGTAGCTTGTCATGTGGGTACACGTACGCTATGGACAATGAACGCAGGTTCATTTTATTGATGGCATTTGGACGCACGGAGATACCCTGAGGTCCAAGGTCGCAAGGATCCGTACAGAAATCCTGGAAGCTGAAAACATCCCAGTTCTTGTGGCCCTCCTAGTCAGCCGATTTGCCATTGTGCAAAACAGAATGTTGCCATCTGTAAAGACCAGTAAAAAATGTTCAGAAAGGCCATTGCAGGTTTGAAAATGTGTTAGAAGTGGCTACCGAGATGCGTGCAAAAAGGAAGTTGGAGGGTGTGAACCCGAACATCTAAACAGCATCGCTCCTTGTCCAAAGCTTGGTGACATGGACTTGAAGGTCATGATGGCCGTCATTATCCTCCAAAGCGGAGTGTCGCTATATGGGTATTTATATAGGTATACTCCAGGCTCACAATAAGGTGGTGCTGGGTGGGGGGGGTTAAAGTGAGTGAGCACACACACTGCCTGCGGCTTGCTTTCAACATCTCACTCTTTCTCTCTGTTCCCCTCGCTGGTCCTCCCTCCCTGTCTGTAGTCCTCCTACACCCGCCCCCCACCCCCTCGTGCCCCCAGGCCATAAACACACGCATGTCACACACATGCCATAAAACACAATGAGCGCACACTTGCACGCGCGGCGGTGAACACACATGGACACCGCCAAGACGCCAGGAACACCAGCACTAGCCTTTGTTCCACAGCATCGGTTCTAGGGTCCCAAGGAATCATTCATGCAAAAAATAAACGTGAGTGTGAGTGTGTGTGTGTGTGTGTATAAACCCCCCACTGCCTGAGCGCCCTCCCACCCAGACTGTGGCTTCTTAACACCATCACTAATTCATGTGAGTGAACATTAGAACAGGACGCTTCCTCCTACCTCGCTAGCGTGTGTCTCGCTCTGATGTGTTAAGGGTTAAGGGCGTTAGCTGCATGTGGATGTACCTACAGTGGAACCCGTTCATGTCGCCGCCCCAAGCTCGGACTGGCTGACTGACACCGACTTAAGCGGTTGTCGACGTAACCAAAACAGAAACGACCATTGTTTGCTTGCATCGACTTTGGCAAGAGATGAATACAATCATGGGAAAAAATATTACAGCACCCTTGTTTCTTCACTTTCGTGTTCATTTGAATGGCGGGTACAACTAAAGGTACCTTAGCCTGGACAAATAGAACAATGGCAACAAAAATAGCTCATATGAGTTCATTTGTTTGGCGGTCCAATGCTATAACTATTCATGTATAACTGTATAACTATTCTGGTTATTATCAAGAAAAGCATGGAAGTTGCTCGATATCAGCTCTTCAATTTAACTCTTATGACCTGCATTTGATATCATCGTTATGTTTGTCCAAACAAAAGTACCTTTAGTTGTGCCAGGCGTTCAAGGGGATCAATAAACTGAAGAGACAAGGGTGGTCTCATCATGGCTTCCATGACAGTAGACGGCCATTAAAGGATTTCTGAAGCTACAGCGATGTGTTGACACGGTTTTCCTCCATTTGTGCATATTTTTATTTTGATTCTTCTTCTTCTGATACCGACGTTGGGTGGAATTAATCAAGTGACATTACTCAAACAGAGAACAACAGTAGGTATGACAAAAACCCACTTTCTCATGCTTTGTGGACGTTTCAGACGGCGTGGGAATTTGGGGGTGGGGGGAGTTTGTTTTTTCACCTCAGTAAGTCTTGCGGGGATCCTCGTGCTGTTTTCGGATGCAGGATGGGGTCGGTCGTGTTGAACTTCCCCGGTTCTGTGCCACCGTCAGGGACTTGTGCCTGGCAGATTTTGCACTCGGCACTCGAGCTCCTTGCTAACTTTTTTAGCGCATGAGCACCAACTGATAAGAGTGGGTTCTGGCCAGGCGCTGCTGGACAGAAGTCCAGTAGCGGCATCTGGAATGGACTACTTGATATCCAAGATTTTAGATGCAGGCCGATATTCCAATTTTTTGCTGATATCCCAAATCAATATCGGATCAGCACACCCCTACAAACGATCAAAAACCTAATTAAATTGGTGAATTTTGTGAGTTGCTGTGGTAGAATCCAGATTAATACTGACGTTGTTTTACTTTTAGCTAGCTTACTTTGCACTGTTTTAATGTCGTGTAACTGCACGCTAGTTGCTGCTGTTGTTTCAAACGGCTTCGCAATAATAAAGTCCACAATACAGTAATCCTTCACCACTTCCCGCTTTGAATGTCAGTTTTTCAAAAATATACTGTATCGCCCCTAAATTCCAGCGTATAAGCCGCACCCACAAAATTTATAGGAAAAAACAGATTCGTAAATATATAAGCCGCACGTGTCCACATCATAAAATGGCATATTGTGGTTCGCACGTGTCCGTGACAACCAGGCAGCTCTTTAATTTTACAGGAGCCAATCATGAGCTATGAAAAAATTCACAACGAGCTTGTCAACACATTGGAAATTCCAGGAGGTCGTTACCCAATTTAACAGTCTGACTCATGGTGTCATCTTACAAAGAACACAGCAACTTAACACTCAAAAGGTATTCCTAATAAATATACAAACATGTACCAATATGATTTAAATAAAAAAAAACATTATTTTTTAATTTAACCCTAACCTGAAGCCAAAGTTTTCCCATAATGCAGTTCGTCTGAACAGAGCATTTCATTGGCGCAATGGATGGATGGATGGATGGCACTGCAATACTTCCTCTGTCCACCAGAGGGAGCCAGATGAGCCCCCAGAGAGAGACTGACTTCATTTCAGCCCCCATAGCACCAATGAACATTGGAAAACTTTCAAATGTAGTTTTTTTTTTTCATTTAAACCTTGTATTGGTACATGTTTGTATATTTCTCAGGTATACGTTTTGAGTGTGAAGTTGAGCTAGTGTTCTTTGTAAGAGGACGCCATGAGTCAGACTGTGATGCTGTTATATATAATGACCTCCTGTGATATCCAGTGGATTGACAAGCTTGTCATGAGTGCACCGATAGCTTGTGATTGGCTCCTGCCAAAGAAAGAGCTACCGTTTCCTCACTGACCCCACGAGTGGCACAAGATTTAAACCAGGGGTGTCCAAACTTTTTCCAGTGAGGGCCACATAGTGAAAAGTGAAAGGATGCAAGGGCCACTTTGATATTTAGTAAAGCAGCACATGGAGATATGCTAAGAAGCTACTGTACATGTAGCTCAAGAAAAAACAGCATTTAACTTTTGTAATATGGCTGAAATGCTACTAAAAATGACGTTTTTTCCATTTCTGCTGGGTTTTTTTCATTCCAGCTTTCCTATTGTACATTTTCTTCTAGTCCTTATAAATTTATCTCTTTTTAAAAAAATATTGTATTTTTCTTTATTTCAACACTGTTACTAAAATGCTAATTTTCCTCATTTTACAAGTTTATTCTCATAAAATTGCAACTTTTTTCTCATTAGAAAACTTTTTCTCTTAAGATTTTGACTTTACTCTGGTTATATTTCTGCTGTTAATTGTTTTGTATAATTTCCCCAACATTTCAACTTTCTTCTTGTATATATTTATATATATTTTGACTTTATTCCTATGTTATAAATTTCCCCAAACTTAAGTTTCCAAAAATTACAAGTTTATTCATAGATTTGTCTTAAAAAAACAACAACAAAAAACCTTTTTTCTTTAATATTTCAACGTCATGCTACTAAAATGACGATGACTTTATTCTTGTGCAGTGGTGGCTTTTTGTCCTTGCCAGATTACAACTCTTCTCTTCATATTTTGATTGTTGATTGATTTTCCCATTTTTGCTGCTGTTGTTTTTTTGTTTTTGTTTTAAGTGTTAAATTACATTTTTGGATTGTGCTGCGGGCCGATAAAATCACAGGCGTGGGCCGTAAATGGCCTCCGGGCCGCACTTTGGACACCCCTGATTTAACCCATTAGTGGTTCGTGTTGAAATGTAGACCACTTGAACATTTCTGTGCCGTTCACTGGCTTTTGAGCACATGTCCATCGTGTCTCCACGTGAGCGAGTTCGAGAAAGTAAGGACAAGTGAGAACGCGGCAGAGGAAGTTATTAATTATTTTTGCTGCTATTATGAGGAAGCTGTCAAGTCGATACCCTGGAGACGTGTCATGATGTCATGAATGCCATTTATTGTTCTCCTCTCTCATCCCCTCCCACCTCGTCTTCCTCCCCTTTCCTCCAACACAACATGTCTTCCATCTCAACCATTCCTCATCAGCGCTGCATTCGCTCACACCCACCAGTTCCTCAACCAGCTCATCATTGGCTCCACCTCCATCATCTCAAGATGTCCATGTGAACCTGCTATCACACCCGTCCATCCATTCCTGATCCACACTGCCTCCCTGGCTGCTCATCCATATGTCTCCATCATCTGTGATTGACTGTCACACACTGGCGTCTATCTGTGTGTGTCTGCCTTTGGGATATCATCTGGAAAGTCTGTAGTTGCCAGCTTTTCATCCTGTAAGCCACCCACAGCTGGGAAAATGATGAAATGAGAGGCAAAGGCAAACAAATAAATCTAACTAATACTGTTTGGCCCTTTGGCCGCGGTCACACAAGGGCGGGCGCAGTGCGGTGGAACCCGTTTAAGTGAACATCCCTCGGAGAGGCTGACTCACGTCGACATAAGCGGTTGTCGACATAACCCCAAGTATACATTTGTGTTCTTGCGTTTTCATTTGCATACGAAGTACATGCAGCCGTTCTTTTTGCAGGAAAACTTCTGATGACCTTCCTGGTGAGCTTGGATATATAATCCCCCATCTCAGCAGTCAAATTCATTCATTCATTCAAAAAAATTACGTATTTGATTTGTTGCTCTCCAGCTGTCACAAGAAGCACTGCCTTTTCATCTCTGTCGAAGAACGGTAGTGGCGAGCACCAGCTCACACCCGCCCCACTCCTCAAGATGACGCCAATACTGCGACATTTCTGTCTAGTTGATTGTCCGATTAGCAAGAATAATGACGTCACACTTACATTAGAGACATTACACAGGCTGTAGAAAGACATGGTGTGGAAGAAATGTTTCTGCAACAACCGATACAGTTGTTCGTTTATCACGGTTAATTGGTTCCAGACCCGAACGCGACACGTGAATTTCTCAAAGTAAGTTTCAATTTTACTAAATGGAATATTTTAGTAGTTAGAGCATAGAAAACTTGTTTGCAATTATTAGAGCACTGTAGACATGAAATAACACCCCTATAGTCACCTTTACACACCTGGTGTTGTTTACACAACATTGCTAATGCGCCAGCTACGGGATCACTGCAGGGACACAAGAGACGGCCACGGCTTTAAGCATAGCAGGCTAGCGAGCCAACTAGTTAGCCTCCAATTTATTTATTCAAAACTTAAGGAAGGGTTTCAACCGGAGGCACAAAGAAGGACAAAGTAAGAAGCCAAAAACTTACCAAAGCCAATGTAGCGAGGGACGACTGTACAGTGGAACCTGTGTAAGTTAACCCATTGATGTCGACGAACTCATCAAAAGTGTCATCTTAAAGGGACATGCAAAGGTTCCTCCAGCTGCCGAGAGGACGCCAATGTTCAAACGTGTAACATCCCGCTTCTTCCTGCTTTGACGTTAAGTGTTTTGGTTGGCCCCCATTAGTGAAGCAGTGGCACCCACGTCAAACACTTTGGGCTTGAATGAATAAAAAAATGATGTCTCAAACATTCTGTACAGTTGGCACTGCACTCTGTCATCTGCTACTTTTGCTGGCGGTAATGAGAAAAATGCCAAACCGATGCTGTTTAAGTTGCATTTTGCTGGCGTCTGATCTGCGCATCACATTGCAAAGCAGTGCAAGTTGAGACGGGAAGATCTTTGACCTTGGACGCCATTCAGCGTCACTGAGGAGCACCACATACAACAAACGAGGCACTAATCATACGTGTGACTGCACACGCTTCATTTGTGCTGGCTGAAACAAGATGAAATTAATGAATAGATGTGCGTCTTTGCTTACATACGTGATGATATAGATGTCCATCAATGCATACATACGTGATGATATAGATGTCTATCAATGCATACATACGTGATGATATAGATGTCCATCAATGCATACATACTTGATGATATAGATGTCCATCAATGCTTACATACGTGATGATATAGATGTCTATCAATGCATACATACGTGATGATGTAGATGTCTATCAATGCATACATACTTGATGATATAGATGTCCATCAATGCTTACATACGTGATGATATAGATGTCTATCAATGCATACATACGTGATGATATAGATGTCCATCAATGCTTACGTACATGATGATATAGATGTCTATCAATGCATACATACGTGATGATATAGATGTCCATCAATGCATACATACTTGATGATATAGATGTCCATCAATGCTTACATACGTGATGATATAGATGTCTATCAATGCATACATACGTGATGATGTAGATGTCTATCAATGCATACATACTTGATGATATAGATGTCTATCAATGCTTACATACGTGATGATATAGATGTCTATCAATGCATACATACTTGATGATATAGATGTCCATCAATGCTTACATACGTGATGATATAGATGTCTAGCAATGCATACATACGTGATGATATAGATGTCCATCAATGCATACATACTTGATGATATAGATGTCTATCAATGCTTACATACGAGATGATATAGATGTCTATCAATGCTTACATACGTGATGATATAGATGTCCATCAATGCATACATACGTGATGATATAGATGTCTATCAATGCTTACATACGAGATGATATAGATGTCCATCAACGCATACATACGTGATGATATAGATGTCTATCAATGCATACATACTTGATGATATAGATGTCTATCAATGCATACATACGTGATGATATAGATGTCTATCAATGCTTACATACGTGATGATATAGATGTCTATCAATGCATACATACGAGATGATATAGATGTCTATCAATGCATACATACGTGATGATATAGATGTCTATCAATGCATACATACTTGATGATATAGATGTCTATCAATGCTTACATACGTGATGATATAGATGTCTATCAATGCATACATACTTGATGATATAGATGTCTATCAATGCTTACATACGTGATGATATAGATGTCTATCAACGCATACATACGTGATGATATAGATGTCTATCAATGCTTACATACGTGATGATATAGATGTCTATCAATGCTTACATACGTGATGATATAGATGTCTATCAATGCATACATACTTGATGATATATGTGTCAATGAATGCATACATACGTGATGATATAGATGTCTATCAATGCTTACATACGTGATGATATAGATGTCTATCAATGCATACATACGTGATGATATATGTGTCAATGAATGCATACATACTTGATGATATAGATGTCTATCAACGCATACATACGTGATGATATAGATGTCTATCAACGCATACATACGTGATGATATAGATGTCTATCAATGCTTACATACGTGATGATATAGATGTCTATCAATGCTTACATACGTGATGATATAGATGTCTATCAATGCATACATACGTGATGATATAGATGTCTATCAATGCATACATACGTGATGATATATGTGTCAATGAATGCATACATATACTCACACACGTCTCTCTATTGTCCCCCAAACAATGATGGGAGTGCATCCCTGTGCCCCTGGGGGAGACCTGATTCTGCACCCACCCCTAAAATCCCACATGAATGTGTCGACACACAGGTATTAACCCACCCCCCATGTTTGAAAACCTTAAAAAAAAGAAAAAAGTAACAAACATGCCTGCAAATGAAGTGGGGGGGTGGGGCAAAACGGAAAGGTCCCACTATGGCAACAGGGGCATTATCAGCAAATTAGAAAATTAGAAGACAGCTCACTGTCTAATGTTTGTGTCTTTGTCTCAGATTGCATTCCTTTGTCTTATTGGGCATTATGTGCACATAAACAGATATACACAACACATACACAGGGCACCCCCTCCCTTGAGGTCCACCTCCTCCATTGGAAGGCATTCAAAAGATGTCTTTGTCTCCACCGTGCACGAGAAAGACAAGAGAAAGGGAGGCGGTGTGAGGGAAAACAACGAGAGGGAAAATGGCAGCAAAAGGGAAGTGTTTTGTAGGAAGCAAGGAGAGCAAAAGGGGGGAGGCAGCAGAGAGCAAGATAGAGGGAGGGGAATGGGGAGGGGGTGTGCAGAGGAGAGAGAGCGAGCGAGCGAGCGGGCAAAAGGATGAAAAGTAAGGAGGGAGCGAGAGACAGCCGGGCTCCAGCGCTGCTCTGAACTCGTTTGATCCAGTTCGTCTCGCCAGGCGTTCCTCGAGATACATTCCTGTGGCTGGCTGCGTGCGGAGTGAGAGCGAGTGATAATGAGAGTGAGCGAGCATGAGAGACTGAGGAATGGAAGATGAGAGAAGCGGAGGGAGGTCATTTAAACTGAAGGAGTAAAGGAAGGTAAACTAAACTAGCGACAATTGTACTAATGTGGCAGTCAGGTTGCCAAGACGTGAACAGAAGATCCAAAACACAGGTGAAGGTTCCTCTTTCTTTAAAAAGAAAAAGAAGAGAGAATTCAGTGTTCTCATAATGATGCACGGTACGCATGGCGACATGTGGAGTAGAATGAGAAAACACACACACAATGAAGACCTGACAAGGAAGGATTTATGAATACCGTCAACTGGAAAGAAGAAGTTGAGGCCCGATTCCTGTTTTCTTCTTCCTGAGGGGCGGGGTCTCTAGTAATCCATTTGATTTGGGAAGAAAAACATTTTTATCAAGAGTAAAGAAGTAGAAATCCATGTCACTCAGGAATGCAAACACAGGGCTTTATGTCACGAACACGCCCCCACATTTACCTGAACACACTTTGGATGCATGACACATGTACAGTGGAACCTGTGCCGTTTATGTCGACAACCCGTCGTTGTCAACCAACCGATCAAGTCTTGGACCAAAAGCGCCCGCTTAAGTCGATGACCAAAAATCAGCAAATTTGCTGAATCGCAAACATGCGGGGATCCACCGTGCACACCAGAGGAATTCAATTGGTTTCTAATCAAATTGTTGAACATGGTCTGATTCAGGTCCATCCATCCATCCATCCATCTTCTTCTGCCTATCTGGGGTCGGGTCACGGGGCAGCAGCCTCCCTCAGGCTGACCATGAGGCGTTCCCAGGCCAGCTGTAGTCTCTCCAACATTTCCTGGGTCTTCCCCGAGGCCTCCTACCAGTCAGATGTGCCCTAAACGTCCAGCTCCACCGGCTGATCCCGAGGCGTTCCCAGGCCAGCTGAGAGACAGTCTCTCCCGTGTGTCCTGGGTCTTCCCCGACGCCTCCTACCCATTGCACATGGCCTGAACACCTCCCCATCAGGAACACCATCCTGATCAAATGTCCAAGCCATCTCATCTGGCTCCTTTCATTGCGGAAGGGCAACAGCTCTACTCCGAGTTTCTCTCAGATTACAGAGCTCCTCACCTTATCGCCAAGGAAGAGCCCAGCCACCCTAGAAAGGAAACTCATTTCGGTCGGTTGTACCCGTGTTCATGTCGTTTTTGTGGCTCCGAAAGCTCATGACCACAGGTGAGGGCAGGAATGTAGATCGACCGGTAAAATGAGAGCTTTGGCTTTGGGCTCAGCTCAGCTGAATCTGATTCAGATGCATCTGAGATTTCTGGTTTCACCGAATGAACGCAACCATTTGTTTTTTTTTTAATACACGAAATTATTGCTAATAAAGTGTTCCCTCGCTATAACGCGGCTCACTTTACGCGGCCTCGCTATTACACAGATTTTTTTGTGTGCAATTTTTTATCGTGTAACATGTTTGTTTTTTTTACAGCGTGTGAAGACATTGTGTTCTGCGTCATGATTCGCTAAGGGAGAACCCGCATTGTCTTCTGCATCCCAATTGGCTTAGGGACTGTAGATCACCAATTAATCTCCACCGTGCCATGTGTCCTGTACAGTACAGAATGCGTTCAACTTGCCTAATTGACATAATTGTTGGATCGCTAGCAGTGTGGCTCAGTGTGGTGCTGTATGTTGACAGGTTTTCTCCTCGACAAAACTCACAATGTCGACTAAACGCTCTGCACCGACAAAGTTGGAATTCTGGACATGCTGAAGGAAGGTAGAACTTAGGCAGCTGTAGGGCGCCATTACGGAATAAATGACTCTTCAGTTCGTACCATAAAGAAGGAGGAAAATAACATGAGGACGACAGCAGCAATACATTTTAACAAGGATGCAAAAAGGGCTCTAACTGTCCGCAACAAGACCACGGAGAGGCCGCCTCTTCGGATGCCGGGGCAGAAGCATACATGAACAAATTTAAAGGTATCATCAAGGAAGGGGGATATAAGTTTTTAATATGGATGAGACAGACTTATTTCGGAAACACTACATGGCTGATTCAGCCCATGGACGAAGGCATGGTCTGCCCTCTACAGTATATGTGCAACATATGTACTGTATATGTTCTCATGCCTGAGAAAAGTGCAGGGGTTTTACAGCCTTAAAACATATACAATAAACCAAAAAACATACATATAATAAATAAAAAAAATAACCTGTAAACAAAAAACATGCACTGCAAATGAAAAAAACATATCCTATAAACAATAAGACATATCCTGCAAATGAAAAAATATATAATGAACAAAAAAACAAATGTAAAAAAACAAACAAACAAAAAATCACCTTCTACTACACGGATTTCACTTAACACTGGCATTTTTTGGAACCTAAGCTCTGCGTTAAACGAGTGTGTATTTCGGTTATAATAGGATTATTTGACTCATGTAAACGTACTCAAGGTCGGTTCTATCAGGTTGCTTTGAAGAGGCAGTATTGCTGATTCAGCAGTCGTTGACCGGGCATCTCAGAGATGGTTCCTACCCATCATTTTCTCTCCCTGGTTGTGGCTTTCTCCCATCAACCGTCTCACACATTTGGCATGCATGACTTATAAGCTGTGAGCCTTTCGTAAACTTGAACAACGGGTGTTGTCACCGACCAACCCATTTGGAACTTTATGTTGTCAGATAAATGTTTTGCAACCGCAGTGGGTCGTTAATCAGTCCTCACCTTGAAGCACAAATCATGTGTCCTGTCAATCAACACTTCAACGGTCTGACAAACACGTTTGTGATAAGACTTAAAGATTTTTCGTGAATTGTGTGATGCCAGTAAAAGGTGAGTGAAGTTTTGACACTGAAGTTCAGGGGCGGGCGGATCGATCCAATCCAAATATTGATCGTATCAATGTCTTGGTGGATTCTCAGTCATATCGGCGTCAGTATCGGCCACTGAATGTGAATGTGCACGCTGCTTGGAGAAGCGGTCTGCAGAGCAGGGAGCCTCGTACCAGCCCAGGGGTTCCAGGGGTTTGGAGGGGGAGAGCAAGCCGTGTGTCAAAAATAAACATTTTTATGGCCTTGCTAATTACACTAAGTCTCCAACTAACGAACACAATTGGTTCCAGATGACCGTTCTTAAGTTGAATTGTTCTTAAGTAGGGGTAAAGGTAATATTAGCAATGATATAGGTACTACATGTACTTGTATACATATACAGTATATGTATGTAAATATGAGTTTGGATGCAGTAGTAATATTAAACCAGGATAATGAATGAAAAAAACAATAATAAAAGTGATATAATAATACGTAATGATAAATGTTATTTACCTTTGAAGAGGAGTGGTCGAGCATACGTCGTTGTGGAGGAGGAGGAGGAGTTATTGAAAAAAAGGACAAATGGTGGTGGTGGTTAGACTCTTCTAAAAGAGGTAGTGTTCTGTGGGTGGTGTAGAATTAAGCAGGCCTATTAACTCTTCATAAACTTTAATCACACGCTCTGTCCGGGTTGTATCATACAACTCTTAGCCTTCCTCTCTCCTCTTCCTCGTCTTCCTGTATCTGTTGGTCCCATTAGCAGTGTCACAGTGCCCTCTGCTGGTCAAGCATGTACAGTAGAAATATGGGTTTATAAGGCAAAACACATGAAAAAATAGACCAGTCGGCTTGTGTTCGTATCTCCGAATGTTCACACGTCGGATGTTCGTTAGTAGGGGACTTAGTGTACTGCCTTTCGCTAGCAGGTGTGGAACATAGTCCTGACTTCCCGTTTTGAATCAGTTTGTGTATTATTCAAGTCACGTCATACTCTCTGCCTCTGTTATCAGTAAAAAGACATAGCATTCATTTGATTTTTGTCCAAGTTAAATCAGTTTAGTTTTTATTTTCCCCATTTTGTGTCATTCATTTTTCCCCTTTTCTATTTATTTGTTTTCTAATAACTTTTATACCCATAACCCTCCCTTCCTCTTGTACACCATTGTTCCTTGTCCTTTGTTGTATGTATTGTGTTCTTTGAGAAGCACTTTGTTTGTCCACCACCCCTGTTAGTAGACACTCAACGTTTGCACATTAAAAATAGAATAAAATCTGATCACAAAGCAAAACAGTAAATAAAACAATGGCAGTCAATCGCCACATGTTGGGGATACACAGCAGCCTTGGATTACTTGTCAGCTGTCTTTTTGTTTTGGTGTCTCAATTATAATGAACTCACTCATTAGTTGTACCGAGGCGTATGAGTCTGCAAAGACTGAGGGACTAAAGCAGAGAAGAGGCAGATAGTGACAATATGTAAGTGTGTTTAACGCAAGGCTGGGGGAGGGTTTGGCCTCCATTACTTCCTACCTTGAGGTCCTATTTAACACATCCATAAAATGCCTGAGTTGCTCCAAGGACTCACTCAATGCTTCTTCCTGGCCTTTCTTCCAAGATTTACTGATTCTCCGTCCCTCCCCCCACACTCGCTTCCATCTACCCAACACGCGCACAATGATGCTTTTCTCAGGCAGGTTCATGTACGCAAGCCAGCCTGTTTGTTGTGCACCGTGACAACATACCATGTAGGAAATGTAATCTATAATTGGCAGGTGGACGGTCAAATCCCAGCGTGTTTACATTCACTTCCTCAAAGGTCTGAAACAACAGCACAGATGAGCTATAAAATATGACAAACAGCCTTCAAGACAATCTGCCTGTCAGCATGACGTAGTAAAAGCAACATGGCGTATTAACCAAACCTAAAATTCAAACATTACAATTAACTGTAATGTTTCCCATGCGGACCTCCACAAAGATTTAGCGCTACCTGTTTGTCCTCGCTCATAAAGACACTATAACGCACCTGGGCTACCAAAGAGTAAGAAGACGTAGCAGGAAGGATCAGTGTTGCCAATTTCGCAACTGCTGACGCTATATTTAGAAAATATTCAGAGATACTCTTGCAAAAACGGGACTAGCGACAAATCTAGTGGAGAGTCTTGCCTATCCCTCTTCTCAAAGGCATCACCTCCGTGTTCTGCAATGAGCCGTTTCTTGAATGCAGTAGTTTCTCACCTCACGTCTACACATTTGTTTTGATGACGTTTGCAAAATAACCCAAATTGGAGCCAGAGGACGTTGCAAGTGCCAGCATTTTGAAAAAGTAGCTAAGAAACACTATTGAATTCAAGAAATAACTTGTGGCAAAACACGAAGGTGTCCTTGCTGCCACGACCGTGTTTGTCTCACGCCTTCAATGTTCATGTATCCCTTTCATTCGTATTCATATGCATTTAGAATGGTTTTATGCATGTAAAACTATAACTGTTAAACTACAAAAACTTCAGACTTGTGGCGTAACTGCGTTAGTTAGCAAAGAACTACAGAGTCAACCGCTGACGACATCATAGACGAGCGACGGCGCTGACTTCCGCTTCCTGTTTCCATGTATTAGCAAGCGAACAAGGACGTTTTGTGATAAAAATACATTAAGTACATGACTGGATTCACGCTGCGTATTAATAAACACATACAGGTATTTCACGCTAACTGGAAAATGTACATTTTCAGCATTTCAACACTTCACTGTTGTTTTATTTACGAAGTGACACTGTCAACTACTGGCTTGGCATTCAGGTTAGCAAACACACAACAGATTGCACACAACAGTTGATACTAAAAGAAGCAGAACAGATCATCTCTTCACCAAAGACAGAATTTGTACAAATGGAACTTTATGTAGTTGTGTTTTAGTTCCTAATTTGCACATGAACCTGCAGTAAAGTAAAAATACCATTCATGTACAAGCAGTTAGAGAGAAGTATGCTCTTGAACGACTGTAGTATTTAATGGCTCATTTACAGTAAACTGACTTGATCGTTATCAAAGAGATTTTTGAAAATGCACACATTGTGGTTTGATGCTCTCTGAAGAAAAGATGAGAAGTCCGTTGTTACGTAACACCAATCAGATATAGTCTGCGGGTCTATTTGCATCGGCATGATGTGTCTGAGTGCATCCAGACAAATGACTCAGGTTGTGTGTGTGTTTGTGTGTGTAAAACTGTATTTTGTAGCAAAGTATCACCGTCTCTGTGTGCGTCTGCATGTGTGGCTGTGGACCAGTGTCTTTAGTAGACTTGTGGTAATCCTCTTAGCGTATGCTGCTTGAAGCTCAGAGCACATTATGTAACCCCTCTAATCCAACACCGCATCAAGCCAGACAGCAAAAGACCACAACCCATGCTCACACACATACCTACAGTCCTACAGAAAGACGTCAGCGTACGTGAAATCTGTGACAAGGCCTTCTCAAAAGGAAACATCCGCCGTATGAAAAGACATGGATTCACCGCTAGCGGATTTTCATACAAAGCATCTCTCTCGGCCCAGATTCCCTGATAACCTGAACAGCCAACCAAAAAGATTTTAAAAAATATCTGCCTCTCTCCTTCCAGCTCGTCATTCTGTTTCCAAGGCAACGGCGGCAATCTCACTGTGCCTCGTGGGTCTCGGGCACATCGGAGTTAAATCACAGGATGGTAAATACACGTGGACCTAAATGCTGAGGATGAATCTGATGCATGTCATTGACACGTTCTCTGAAGCTACAGAGATCTTTACAGGATCTTCTGTTCTATGTGCAGTCATCCTTCGCAATATTTCGGTTCGATGGCTCCTTTCGCTACAGTATATCGCGTTTTTTCAGAACATTTATTAATAAATGATTGCTGTTTCATGGTAGACTATTATTAGTCAAAACATATTGAAATGTAGTATTCTGGTCACTAGGCCACAGTAATACTAGGGATGTCCGATAATATCGGCCCACCGATATTGGCATAAAAATGTGATACCGGTAAATGTTGTCGGTGTCGGTGTCGGGTTTTTTCTTGATTTAAAAAAAACAAAAAATGCTGTACAGATGGACATTTTAAATGTTCACATGGCCAGGATGACACCACAGTTTGTTGACAAACCGCGCAAGCCCACCTCCTTTGCGCTCTCCACAGGCTCTTGTGTTCCTGTCCGCTCTGACGGCTCTGAAGTCGGCTGGCTCCCCCATGTTAAGACTGAAGCCTTCAGCTGTGCCTGGCATAAAATATCCCTCTATGACTTGTACATCTGACAAGGCAAACTGGCCACTTCACCCGTCTCAGCTTGACAGGCCGAGTCCAACAGCCACCTCACCGGAACCTTTGACATCAATGCCTAAGGCTAAACCAAATGCCACTAGTGAAAAGCAAAACAGGTCGAGAGTAAGTAAAGCAGTGGAATTTACTTTCGAATTGTAACATTTTGGCTTAACTAAACAACATGTTGTTGCTGTAATCACGTCTGTTTGGTTTTCTCTAATCAATGTGTTTCATTCTATAAAAAAATAAATAAATCGTGATTCCCTGCCTCCAAAAGGGGCAATTTCTGTAGCTTTATCAGCTAGAGACGTTCCCCCTTTCCCCACTGTAATCACCGTTTGTTTCGGCGCTTGTTTTGTATTTTGTGTTGTGTGATCCGCCATTTTTAAATTGAACCGCACCTCGTATGACTTCACAGCTTGACACCAAGTTGATGAAACCCACCGACATTGAAATGAAACTGCTCAAGTTCCTCGTGGCTTACAACCTTTTGGAACCTGTTTACATGCATGTGGTGAGGTACTCTACACACCCCCAGTATGTGTAAAAAAAATAATAACTTGAACATTGCTTATAACATTACATAACGTTCTCTTTTTAGTTTTTTTTTATGTGGCGCCGATTGAACGCTGACGTTTTGAGTGCACCTCAAATTTAAATTTGGACATCCTTGTCAGCTTTTTAGTAAATGTGTCGTATAAAACGATGAAACTAGGGCTGCAACTAATGATTATTTTAATAACAGATTAATCGGTCGATTATTTTTTTCCCATTAATCGGATTTTCAAAAAACACATTTTTTAATTTCCGCCTCTTTATTCAGAAATAGAATATTTTAACTGACAGAGCAAATGAATGCACAAACACCAGGTTGCCGTTAAAATAATGTTAAATCATAAACAAATCTAAAATAGCTCAAATAGCTTTAGTAAAACAATAAATGTACACAAAAATACAATTGTGATCATTTTTTCAGTCGAGTAATGTGAAGCTTGCTTCAATGAATGAGTAATCGGTTAGGCCATAGGTGGACCAAATGAATATGAAGCAAACACCTACAGTTACTGGTTGCGTCCATAACATATCAGAAAAGAGGTCCTGTTTGGGCTAAAAACACAAAGAAATGTAAAAACATTTGCATTTGAGAGGCTGAAATCAGAGGATATTTAAATAAACAAAAACACAATCGATTACCAAAATAGTTGATTAATCGGGTAATCGATTAACCATTGATTAATCGATTAATTGTTGCAGCCCTACATGAAACAAACCTGCAGCCCGTGACAAAGTGAGTTTTTCTACAGTTGCTGACTATTGTTCTCTGTTTGAGAAATTTCACTTCATCAGGCCTTTTCTAACATTCCACACTGCAAAATAAATAATATGGCTCATTCGTGCTGATATCGCATCTGATTGATATCGTGATTGGCCGACACTCAAGTTTGCAATATCGGTAATGGAAGTGAAAAAGTTGTATTGGGACACCCCTAAACACACTAACTGTAGAGCTGCAACAATGACTCCATGAATCGATGATTCATCAATGATCCAATTCATCCACAACTATTTTGGCATTTGAGTAAATGTTTTTTTTATTTAAAAATGTGAATGTGAATATTTTCAATGCCTTAGTCATCCTGGGAAGCAGTTTTAGGCAAAACAAGATATTCACATGCATCAGCTTCAACTTTGGAAAACAGTGATGGACGTTTCTGCCTCTTTACTGATATGTTGCGGACCATACCACTAACTCTTTGTGTTCCATTCATAGCAATTTGTTCTGTCGAGGGCCTAATCGATTACGCGATTAATCAACGAAGAAAATTAACATAACTGCCAGGTCGGTTTAGTATCCTCGAGCATGTTCAAGGGGCTGCTCCTATGAAAGCGACAGTAATAACTCAACAGTGTAGCAGTCTTATTGAGATGCAAAGGCTGCTGCTAGTGCTTTGGCTGGAAGACCAGAGTCAACACTTCTCCTGCTTCATCCTCCCTATCAGCCACAGGGATCAAGGTAAGGAATTGTTCTCTTTTTATTGATTCCTGTTTGAATGTAATACTTGTATTTAGTGTTTTCATACTGTATTTGATGTCCTTCTTGCGACTTAAGAGTTAAATCAGGTATGAGTGGTGACTTACAACGCGTCATAGGAACAGAACTCGTTGGTAACCCAGAGACGACCTGTAATCAGTTGCTGACCTGTGCTTTTATGAGGAACGCTCAGGTCTTCAAGACCCAATGAAAATATTTCATATCCGAAAGCAAGACAACACACTTTCATAGTTGCCAGCTTCCCATGTGACCCTGAGCATGGAAAACCTCCTTTGGTATGAGTCAATTGTCAACTGCACAACTCGCACTACACTTCTTGCCACCAATCCTTTGAAAGTCCAACGTACTAATCTACAACCCTTTTTGTCTCCACAGCAACATTTCCATGACTTTTCTTCCATAGATGCGTGCTCGTTATGACATTTTTTGTCATTTGAAATTGTAGTAATTACAGGCCTCAACCTGTGGGCACAAGCAGGGTACACACACACACACACACACACTAGCCCCCACCCTCCCCACTCATTCACCAGTGAACATAATTAGAGACTTTGTATCAGAGTACCCCTGGTCTCCAGGCATGCAGTAGTTTCAGGACATAACAGTCACATGCTTTGAACAACACTCAATAAAAATGCCCCTTCTGATTGAAAATATTGTTAATTTATTTATTCTATGGCGTGATGCTGGATCTTAATCCTCTCATTGACTTTCAATAATGTGTGGATATGGCTGAAAGTTACCAAGAATGCTTGATAGCAATATTGGATTCCTGGGCTTACACATTCAGATATCATCATCACGTAAAGTATTTAATTTGTTGGATTAACTAAAAAAAAAAAAAAAAAACATACATCATGACCTCCCTGGATGATTTTCATCCAAGTACTTTGTCAGGAGCTTATGATGATCTTACACTGCTTACACTATACGGACAAAAGTCTTAGGACACACCTTGATTAAGCTAAATAACCAGTGAGATTGGGTAAGAATGGTGCTTCTCAAATGGCTAACGTTTGGTCTCTGGTTGCTAGCTCAGCAGACAGGTCACAGGCTTGAACAAACTGTTATTTTCGTAGTCAATTCATCTGAAGCTTGATGTTTCAATTAAACCAGTAATCGGGTAGACCATTGGCAGACCAAATCAATATGAACCAGACAATGACTATTATTATCATGTTATTATTACTGTGCCTTTTGTGAGATAATTCAGACCTGCAGCAAAAGCCTGTTGTTCCGGTGATCGAGTCTGGTGCTTGTATGTTTCACCTACTGACAACTAGTGGCCATTGCAGAATTGTACAATGTGTCTTCTGAAGGCCATATACTGTATATTTGGATTTTAGTTTTTTTGCCATGTTTATGCTTGCAAATGCTTAATTAAGGCAGTAAAATTTGCTTAAATATGCACTTTTGTTTTTTACCAATAGGCTGTATTCAACCATTTAACTGTATGGTATGATTTATTCATTAATATATTTTTGAAAAACCGTCATGGAGTGAAGCCACAAAATTCAAACGGCGACGTGGCAAGAGACGACCGTATTAACAGCACCAGATGAACTGAAGATTTGAATCGAGCTAAAAGATACCACGCATGTCTGAAACTCCCTGCGTTCTTTCGATGTTTCAGTACATGAAAACATGCTATACTTCCACATTTACAGAAACGCTTTCGGGAAGTCCTTTTTTTCTTCCTGCCCTCTTGTGGACAAAGATCCAGAAAACATAAAAAACACAACTTCATATGAACGCACAGACTTCTAAGACTTTCTGCAAGTGTTGCCACACAGCGAGGAGTGATGACACACTCAAGAGGTTGCATTCTGGAAGGTCAATCCAGTGATTCAGCACCGCATGAGTGTTCAATTGATCCAATGTGCCCTTTGTGGACACCCTTACCACAACAAAACACAACATCATGCATAGACAAGAGGGTGTGTAACATGCTTGCGTTAAAATGCTCTGTGTGTGTGTGTGTGTGTGTGTGCTTTGTGCATGTCCGAGTGGCAGCATGTGACCACTGTAGAGTGGAACCCGTTTATGTCGACGCTCCTCGGACCGGCTGCCTGACGTCGACATAACCGGAATCAACACTGACACTACAACCATTGCTTGGACATTTATTTGGCAATAATCATGACTTTTCAACCCAAGGTGCTTTGTTGACATGTGCGTACCAAAACTCTGCACCATAATGGCACCGGTGCCAATGTACACCGTAGTAACTAGACCAAAAAACTTGGCTACCGGGTGCTGGCATCAACGGTGAGCATCTAGTAGCTAAAATACTCAAAGTAAACAAAGTTGGGTTGTACTTCACCTCAAAAAGTGCTTACTCAGCCACCTGCAACAAGTGCTTGAAGGTGACATTGTACAAATAACGACTTCATTTTGCTCAGTGAATACACGACTCTTGCAAGTGAGATTAACAAGCAACGCTTTTTTTAATGTTCATTTTCACTTCCATGCTGATGGCTTTCCTTTTCTTTATCACACTGCCGCTTGGCAGACATTATGAAGTTCCAAAATTAAGTAATAAGTAGGGACGCTCGATTGACCGGCCACCGATCAGTATAGGCCGATTTCTGTGAAAAACACGTGATCGGCATATGCCGACAAAGGCCTTTTCAAGGCCGATCACAAAAGCCGATCACCTCTCGCTCGTACTATTGCAGCCCGCAGCCTGCAGCTATCGTACACCGCTCACTTTCCTTCACACTGCGCAGGCGTGCCAAACCCCAAACCAACACGTCTGCGGTGTGGAACTTACCTGTCGTTTGTGAGAGTGATATAAATTTTGCACCCTGCAAAACATGCCACAAAAAATACCTTGCCGACCAAACACATGGTGAGCTTTCGAGGCTCACGATGTGATCATCAGTCAAACGGCAGCTAATGTAGCCAAAACACTGAACAACACTCGCCCATATACAAGTATGCTTGACAGTCAGAAGTCTACAGCAAACAACTGAATTCATCAGACTACTTGTAGATGAGCAGCTTCTCTCAGCGGCGGAAGACGCCGGGTTTGCTGACTGCTCTCTCAGTCGGAGCCCCGCTGCGTCCTACTGGAAGTCCTGCTAGAGCTCCATCAGACAGAAAGACGATCTACTCTCACATCCAAAGTCTCCTGAAAGAAGGCGTCTCATCCCCTGGACGTTTCACAAGTGATGTATGATCTTATGGTTCCATTTGTCATATTCTACAGCCAGTAACAGGGGTGCAACCAGGACTCTGAATCGGCAGCGTAGAACCCCGATCGGAGCATTTCTACTATTGTATCCGCATTGTATCCTCCCGCCAGCGCGGGCTCTATCTACTCCTCCAGGGTGTTTACGGACCAAATTAGTTTTTTTAATTCATTTATGGGAGCTTGTTCATAACCACAATACGTGGTAACACGGGACGTCGTAAACCGAGGACCACCTGTAGAAGTTGGTCTTTTGTTTGTGCAGGAAATTCTATTCTATTTGTGTGTTTGTGAGTTGCTACTCAGGTAAGAGAAGCAAACTTGACAATACGGCCAAGAAATCACACCGAGCCTATGTTGGCACAGCTGCATGTGCACACACTCTTCATCTTTGTCTCTCGCTCCCTCTGCCTCCCGCCTCTTGAGTGGCTGTTTTTGTGGATTGTTCCCCCGCTGTTGTCATAGCGACTGTGATGCAGACAACCCGCACAGGCTGCCTGTCTGGTTGAGTATGTCAAGAGTGTGTGCACTTGTTCGTGTGTGTGTGATAAAATGCACTCTGCTCACCGAGGAACCGAGGAAGAGTTGGGGAATTACGTAATGTCCCCCCCACCAAAAGGAGCAAGAATTTATGCCTGTGTGCATTTTTGTTAGCTTAAGTGGCCGTTAATTATTGTTCTGAATCAATTGTGATGTTCAAATAGAAAACAGTTTCACAAATTCTGAACACATTCAGGCTGGGGGGGGATGCAAAAAATTTTTAATGTGGGTAAAGTTTCCACCGAAGCTGCACGCCAGCAGCCGCCCAATCGGGGTGGGGAGCGTGAGGGCTGGAGTGGGAGGAACTAATGTGAGAGTGAGGGAGAGGAAGGTTGGGCCCCGTGCCAAGTAGGCGGGATGTGAATCCTTGTGATGCCGCCATTCTCCTTCACAGGGTCCTCTTATTGGATGACATAAGGGGATCTATAAATAGGCCCCTAATCTGCAAAACACAGGGCTAAAAATACATAGAAGAGGTGTGATGGAGCAGCACACAGAGAGTACATCCCTCAGATTTCGGCAAATATTTTATATCTTTTCAGCACAAAAGAAGCGACACTTTGCTACAAAGTAAAGTAGTCCGTGTACAGCTTGGATAATTGTGTCAATTTGCTGTCCCCTCAAAATAACTTGACGCACAGCAATTTATTTCAAAACCGCGAGTGACAAAAGTGAGTACAGCCCTATGTTACACTGTACAAATTGAGCCCAAGTGGCCATTTTTTCTCGCCGGTGTCATGTGACTTGTTAGTGTTACAAGGTCTCAGGTGTGAATGGGGAACAGGCGAGTTAAATTTGGTGTTTCTGCTCGCAGACACTTTCATACTGGTCACTGGAAGTTCAACATGGCACCTCATGGCAAAGAACTCTCTGAGGGTAGCCTTGTCTTGACTGACACAGCCTGCCATTCAAGTGGTCACTCCGAGCCACAACACTTGACTTAGAGTGGAACCTAAGTCGCGTTTATGTTGACACAGACGGGACGCCTGAGTGGGCTGTGTTGCCAAAAGTCCAGCAACTTCAGCGGCATCTTCGCAGACAGCACCGACATTAGCTGCCTCGTCAGCATGGAGCGGCGCTAGCACTGCGTCATGTTGTCAACGTTGTCGTTGGACGATACACGAGGCAGGAGTTGAGAATGAGTGGAATCAGTTGAGATTTGTTTGTGTGGCTTTACCCCCACCCCCACCCACCGACCCCAGTCTTGTTTTGCAAAGACATGTTTGTTTATTCCATTTTTATGTGTGTCTAATCGAAAATGATGCCCCAACTTGAACCGAAAGAAGACTTTCCTGAAGTTTCTGCTCTATCAGTGCATCATCAACGCTACTTTGTTATCTTTGTGTGCAACCCACGAAAACACAAAAAACAGCCATGACTGTGAAGAATGGAACCAACAATGTGTTCCTATTTTTAATACCATGTAATAATAAAAAATAAGCATGTGATGAACTGTCACGTTTCTAGGAATTCCAGCTGAAATCGTGTCAGTGCAAAAGCCAGTTACCAAGATCACCAATGACGAAAAAGCAAATATCTTACATCGCAAATGTCTTTGCTTCTGAATATGTCCTTGTTCTTTATAACAGTCAGTCAAGTCACATGCAGTAGCTCAGTTAAATCCCAAACTACATTTTCCATTTGAAACAACACAACTACAGTGGGGTGAAAAAGTGTTTGCCCCCATCCTTAGATCGTATTTTTGCATGTTTGTCACACTTAAATGTTTCAGATCATCAAACAAATTTAAATATTCAATGACAACGCAACTGAACACAAAATGAAAAAAAATGTTTAAATGAAACCTTTTACAATTAAGGGAGCAAAAAAATGCAAACCTACATGGCCCTGTGTGAAAAAGTGATTGCCCCCCCTCCCCCCGTTAAAACATAACATAACTGAGATTAATTGAGTTCTATCAGTGTGGAAAAAGTTATAAAGAGACACAAGTTATAATCAAACACTTGATTGCAGTTGTTGCTGCTAAGGGGGCCCAACCACTTATTAGCTTTAGGGGGCAATCACTTTTTCACACAGGGACATGTAGCTTTGCATTTTGTCTCCCTTAGTAATAAAAAGTTTCATTTAAAACTGCATTTTGTGTTCCATTGCGTTGTCATTGACTAATATTTACACTTTTTCACACCACTGTACATACGTCAATAAAATCAAATGCTAGTTCCATTTTCGCTCCACAAGTATTGGAACAGTGAGGTCAAATCCTTTATATTTTCTGTCACCTGAAAAATTCATCAGTCCATAGATCCTCTTTGAATTTTTGAGATTCATCTCTGTACTGTACTCTGTAAATTCTAGCCTGGCCTTCCTATTCTTCTTGCTAATAAATGGTTTGCATCTGCTAGTGTAGCAATTTCGTTCAAGAAGTCTTCTATGAACAGTCGATAGTGATACCTTCACTCTTGCCGTCCGCAGGTTGTTGCTGATGTCACCAACAGTTATTTAGGCTCTTTCTTTACAGTTTTCCTTGGTCTACCAGTTCGGTGTGTTTTACTTAGCACAGCAGTGGTTTGTTTCTTCTTCAGGACATGCCAAATGGTTGTAGTGGCGGTGACCAATGTTTGTGCATTGCTTCTGATTCATTTTCCATCTTCTCTCAAATTCACAATTGCTTGTTTTTCCCACTCATAGACAGCTCACTGGTTTTCATGTTGTTTTCACGTCTAAATGCAGTCTACACAGGCAAAACACACCTGCCAGTCATACCATCCAATACTCTTACTTACATGGAAAATGGGTGGGTTCCAACAGATCTAGATGTAAATACCTGGAAATAAAAGCCCAAGTGTTAATGAATTAATAAATTATTTCTGTTTCGTGGTAGACTATGCCGATTATCAGTCAGAAATATTGACAGACAAGTTATACTGTATGTAGTATTTGGGTCACTAGGTGTCAGTAGTATTGATGAGACATGACGTTATATTACATTACCTTCACACTACATGTAGTCAGCCATGGCATGTCCGATGTGATGAGAGTGGAAAAAAGTTATCCTCCCATTCTGTGTGGAAGTGGTAGGTTTTTGGCTTCTTACTTTGCCCTTCTTCCCCACTCCGGTTGAAACACTTTAGATGAAGTGAATTGGAGAGACTAACTAGTTAGCGGCGGCTATCTCTTATGTTGCTGCAGCCATTGCGTGGCTTGTGCAATGTGGTGTAAACAAAGAATAATGAGCGTAGAGGCGACTGTAGGGGTGTTATTTAATGTCTAGAGGGCTCTAATAATGTTCAAACTATTTAAAAATTCATGAACAGATTTTCTGTGCTCTAACTAAGAAAATACACTAGGTCCCCAACTAACGAACACAATTGGTTCCAGACGACCGTTCTTAAGTGGAATTGTTCTTAAGTAGGGAAAAGGTAATATTACCAATGATATAGGTACTACATGTACGTGTATACATATACAGTATATGTGTATGTATGTAAATATGAGTTTGGATGCAGTAGTAATATTAAACCAGGATAATGAATGAAAAAAACAATAATAAAAGTGATATAATAATACGTAATGATAAATGTTATTTACCTTTGAAGAGGAGTGGTCGAGCATACGTCGTTGTGGAGGAGGAGGAGGAGTTATTGAAAAAAAGGACAAATGGTGGTGGTGGTTAGACTCTTCTAAAAGAGGTAGTGTTCTGTGGGTGGTGTAGAATTAAGCAGGCCTATTAACTCTTCATAAACTTTAATCACACGCTCTGTCCGGGTTGTATCATTTATCTTTCCATTTAGCTTTACACTGTATCTCCCCAGCGTCTAACTCTTCCTCTGTTGGTCCCATTAGCTCAAACGCTGCCTCTGTTGGTCCCATTAGCAGTGTCACAGTGCCCTCTAATGGTCAAGCATGTACAGTAGCAGTATAAATACTGATTGAGCGACTACAAGGCAAAATAAAATAAAATATAGACCAGTCGGCTTGTGTTCGTATCCGCGAATGTTCGCTAGTCGGGTGTTCGTAAGTTGGGGACCTAGTGTATCCTGTTTATTAATATTGAATCCTACTTTGTAGAAAGTCACTGATCACGGTCAGATAGGGAACCAGTTAACCGCAATAAACGAGAGACAGGGCAAAGGTCACTGTCACCATGTTACTTAGCTAGGTAGTCCAGTAGATGCAAATATAAAAGAACATATGCTGTAGTGCAAGTAGAGGTGTGTAAATAACGAGCGTCCAGTCATCACAGCTTATCAGTAAAACCCAACAACAGCAAAGGCGGGCAGTAAGCAAGTGTTGTTTTGAGAAGGGCAGCTGGTGTGTTTCCTTGGTTATGATGGTTCTGCTATTTATGGAAGCACTCAGGAAGTGATGTACAGACACGCAAGCAAAGACAGCCAGACCAAAACAAGTGTGACTGACTCTCTCAGGGTGACCCAAACATGCCAAGGAGCCTTTATGGAAATGACACGCCTCAGTGAGTTTTCCGTGACAAAATGCAGTCATCCCTCGTTTATCGCGGTTAATTTGTTCCAGACCGGACCAGCCGTCGCAACAGTTGCCTGTGTTAAGGATTATTGCGCCTGTGGTGAAATCATTCAAACCTGCAATAAAAGCCTGTTGTTCCGGCGATCAAGTCTGGTGCTTGTGCGTCTCACCGAACATTACAGTAACATTACTGACGCTCCACAGGTGGTATCGGAAATTTCCAATACGTGAATTACAACATTATCGTAACTCAATCCAGACACTGGATCGGATCGGCCCCACCCATACTGATGTGGGGCTTAAAAAAAACATGTGCTTGGAAAGAGACGACAGATTCAATCTTTAACCAAAAATGAATAATACATGGTACCTTTGTTTTCGTTATTCATTCGTTCCAAAGAAAAATGAAACGTACAAAAACCGAGGCAATTTTTCTCACAGGAAATAATGTCAATAGAATTAATCCGTTCCAGACACCGAAATTAATTTTATAGAGAATACTTATAGTTTTACACGCAGAAAACAATGCAAATGAATGATACATGATGAATGGATGGAGCTTATTGTTGATGCGGCCTTCCCATACGTCCTGGCGAGATGGAATTCAACAGTGTTTTTCACCATCTTGTGACTGTCTTTGGCCCTATGGTGGACTATTTAGCAGCTGCACTCAAGAAAAAGTGAGTCAGAAACACGTGGGGTGCTGTGTTTGGGCACTCGAGTCCCCGGAACGACACAGGACAGGGCAAACGGACTAGTCTTTGCACAAAACTGAAACGGTGAACGAAAATATGAGCAGAAATGTTCAAAAAACACAGAATCATATGAAAACTGGGGCATACAAAAAATTGAATTGCAATTGAAACATCTGTGCACAACAGCATTCTCAGTGTGACAAAAATGGGACGGTATTTAGAGAAAGCCCTGAAGTGTGCCAAACCTAAACACGGATCAGAGCGCTCACACGTGCCAAATGTGACAGATTTAGGCGTGACGTGGACCCAAGCGAGGTACACTGGCCTAGTGCGAGTACGCCTCAAGTGTACTCACGGGCTGCAGCTGTTTTAACACAGAAGCGCCCGCAAACGAACCCTGTTGTCCTGGCTCCACGCTCTCCGCTGTATTGCACTCTGCAGTATTATCAGATAATGTGTTTTCTTTCCCCCTGCACTGCAGCCACTGTGCCACAATTATCTGGCTGCTGCACTAATGGCTATTGATGCAGCTGAGGGCATCATGCAGACACACACACACACACTCTTGCAGATGCAAACACTCATAAAAAATTCATGACACTGGCTCAATAGGAAGCTGTGTGTGTGCGCGTGTGTTGGGAGGGTGTCTGACCAGCCCTAGAAGGAACAACAAATGCCAGTAATCAGTCGAGATGACAAAGAAAAGGCTCATTATACAGTAAAGTTCTACAGTATACGCATGATCCAAATGGAGAATCATTAACCTGGCACGTGAATATTCGCGTGATTACAGGTCATTTCTACAGCTGTGTCTGTGTCCATTCTGCCGGAGTCTATGCGGTAGGTGATTCCCTCTAAGCGGAGGATTTCTCTACGCAACCAACCTGCATTGGGGAAGCTTTAAAGCACTAAGCCTCCTGGCTGAGACTCAACCTGGGATCACCACAGACAAGACTTCGAGAGATGGAGGCGGGGAAGAGTGGGAGAGAATCAAGGGTGGGTCTGAATGATCGTGCAGATTACAATGAGGGAAAATCAAAGGTCAAAGGGTGCTAGGAATAAAAGGGGGATGAGGAGTGTTCTTCATTTAAAAAATGGAATAACTGTAAAGAACTGGTGGATTGTTGGTAAATAATGTCTAGAAGCTACTGGTGATGTCAGTGACGTGAGGCTTAGCGACATCAACGCAAACCCCCGCTAGTGCCAATTCCATACAACACTGACGTTGGGGAAAAAAATAAATACACAACTCTCCACACCCTGTACACCCTGTACTGTTCCTTAGTATTAGCATATTTAATGTATTGTGTGGAGATATGGGTAATCATTACAAAAGCAATCTTCACTCACTCACTGTACTGCAAAAAGGATGGGTGAGGATCATTCATAATACCAACATACAAACCTTTATTTTTAAATTCACAAATATTAAAATTTGAAGATTTTGTGCTTTTTCAAACCGCTAGAATAATGTATAAAGTTAATAATAACAACTTGTTACCCAAAAACCTCATCCAGTATTTCTCTATCAGAGAGGAGAAATATGATCTTAGAGGAAAATTCAACTTAAAACATTTATATGCGAGAACTACGCTGAAAAGCCACAGCATTTCCGTGTGTGGAATTAAATGATGGAACGGACTGAGTAAGGAACTCAAACAAAGTACAGAGATAAGCAGTTGATGTTTGCTAAATACAAGGCAGAAGAGTCTTGACCATCACAAGGATGTTCTGTCAGGTTTGTTTTGATGCCACATCATTTGATAGAAATGAAAATGATCACCCTGTAGAGGGGGGAAATCAAAGACACCCCAAAAATGAAAGTAAAAAAATGATGCAGCACACTGGTCCATTTAGCCAAAATGTCATTGTAGCAACTCAAAATGATTCTCAGTAGTTTGTGTGGCCCCCACGTGCTTGTATGCATGCCTGACAACGTGGGGGCATGCTCCTAATGAGACTACGGATGGTGTCCTGGGGGATCTCCTCCCAGATCTGGACCAGGGCATCAATGAGCTCCTGGACAGTCTGAGGAGCAACCTGGTGGCGCCGGATGGACCTAAACATAATGTCCCAGAGGTGTTCTATTGGGTTTAGGTCAGGTGAACGTGGGGGCCAGTCAATGGTATCAATTCCTTCATCCTCCAGGAACTACCTGCACACACTAGCCACATGAGGTCGGGCATTGTCGTGGACCAGGAGGAACCCAGGTCCCGATGCATCAGCGTAGGTTCTGACAATGGGTCCAAGGATTTCATCCCGATACCTAATAGCAGTCAGGGTGCCGTTATCTAACCTGTAGAGGTCTGTGCGTCCTTCCAGGGATATGCCTCCCCAGACCATCACTGACCCACCACCAAAGCGGTCATGCTGAATGATGTTGCAGGCAGCATAACGTTCTCCACGGCATCTCCAGACCCTTTCACGTCTGTCGCATGTGCTCAGGTTGAACTTGCTCTCGTCAGTGAAGAGCACAGGGCATCAGTGGTGTAGTTGCCAATTCTGGTGGTCTATGGCAAATGCCAATGGAGCTCTACGGTGCTGGGCAGTGAGCACAGGCCCACTACAAGACGTCGGGCCCTCAGGCCACCCTCATGGAGCCTGTTTCTGATTGTTTGGTCAGAAACATTCACACCAGTGGCCTGCTGGAGGTCATTTTGTAGGGCTCTGGCAGTGCTCATCCTGTTCCTCCTTGCACAAAGGAGCAGATACCGATCCTGCTTAGGGTTGAAGGACCTTCTACGGCCCTGTCCAGCTCTCCTGGAGTAACTACCTGTCTCCTGGAATCTCCTCCATGCGTCCAGGTACCGCAGTGATGCCCTGGTCCAGATCTGGGAGGAGATCCCCCAGCACACCATCCGTAGTCTGATTAGGAGCATATATATACACACACACACACACATATATATACATATATATATATATATATATATATATATATATACACATATATACATACACACATATATATATACACATACACACATATATACATATATACTTTTTTGTCTTCTTACTGTTATTTATGATGTATTATTATTCCGATTACCATAGGAAACATGACATGGAATGCAGGAAGTGAACAACATGTACTGTACTAGATGTAGAATGGATGGGGGGTAGGATTAAATAAGCTTTGCTTCTTCCTACTCCTTTTGGACATGGGGAACTGTGAAAGGATGATTCATGAGATGTATTCCATTGGAACCTTCATGTTCAAATAAACTAAACCAAACCAAACCAAACCAAACAACTCATTTAAAACAATATACGATGCAACATCGGTGTTCAAACGCCCCGGGTTTCGTAGCATTTTCGACAAAAATGATTGGCCTATTGGTTTACGGCCAAACAGTGCTCGAACAGAGCATCTAGGGCTGCAACTAGCGATTATTTTCTCCGTCAATTAATCTGGGGTGTCCCAAGTGCGGCCCCGGGCACATTTGCGGACTAAAGCTGTATTTTTTGCACCCACGGCACATTCTAAAAATACAATTTAACAAGAAAACTATAAAAACAGCAAAAGTGGAAAAATCTGCAGTGATTTTACTTGAACGAGGTCAAAATATGAGGAGAACAAAGTTGTAATCAAATGACAAAAAGTCAGAATTTTACGAAATATCGTAGTCATATATGAAAAAAATCATTATACTAGCATAGTGTTGAACGAAAACATGTCATTTTTGGAAAATTAAGTTGGGGAAAAAGTTATAATATCATGAGAATAAGGTTAAAATATTATAGGAATAACGTCATAATATCACGTGATGAAAGTTGAAACTTGAAAATTTAAAAACAAAAATCAGAAACAGCAGAAATTTTACAAGAATAAAGTTTAAAAAAATTTAGAAAAAAGTTTTAAAGTTGCAATTTTACGAGGATAAACTTGTAATATTATGAGGAAAAATAATGCATTTTAGTAGCGTAGCAAAACGAAAAGAAAAAATATGTTTCAAGTTGTAGCATGTGACAAAAAACCAAAACAAAATAAAGTTGTAATTTTTGGAAAATTAGGTTGGGGAAATAGTTATAACATGATGGGAATAAAGTCAAAATATTAAGAGAATAAAGTATATTACATAAAGAACATTTCTGAAGATTTAAGAAGAAAGTTGAAATATTTGGAAAATTAAGCAAAATTAGGAAAAAGACTGAAGTTCATACTAATAATACGCTTTTTCATTTATACTGACAGGCTGAAATCACAGCATATTTACATTTTTCAAACAATAAACCCAATACTAAAATAGTTAATTGGTTAATTGCTTCATCGATTAAATCGTTGCTGCTCTACTTAATAGCGCCACAAATGATCCTCCAGTATGACCTTTCAAATAAAAGTACAGCACAGCTTTCTGGTTCCTATTTAGTGTAATGCTGCTAGATTTGATTGCATAAAAGCGGCAAAATATAAACCGAGATATTTCAAACCAGAAGTTAGACAACTGTTTTTATTGTGTAGTCCCTCATAATTATGTGAAATACTGTATGTCCTTCAACAAGCTGCAGTAGGCATTTGTAGTCCCTGTGACTTGTTAGCTGATCAAAGAGAAAGAAACTTTTGTTCCGGAAACAATCCAAAACCCAATGACATAAAAAAGTGTGAATGCTTTTCAGCTCAAGCACCGATCAGTCCAGTCGATTCAGATTCTCAAGTGCTTGTTATCAGCGGAACAAATGACATGAGTGTGTTTAAAAAGAAAGACAGCTTTAAACATCCCTGGTGCAGAAAAAGCGTAAAAACATATCATCACTCTGTTAAAATAATGGCCTCAGTCAATTTTCATGTTTTTGGGAAAACACCACAGTAATGCACAGTCAAATAATGCTGTTTCGTGCTTGAATGCAGCCTATTATTTGTGCAAAATTATGCATATTTAAGCTAATTTTATTTATTCTTGGGCTAAATTGACTTTCAAGCATAAAAATGGCTAAATGAACACAAATACAAATGCAAGGCATTCAGAAGACGCATTCAAGAAGTAATATGTAGTATTCTACTCTCTTCACTAGGTGTCAGTCATGTTACTGTAGAGCAGTGGTTCTCCATTATCACCTGTAACGTTATCTGAAATGTTTTCACAACCCCCCGCCCCCCATTTGAAATACTACTGAGAAATTTATATGTGGTGTTAAAATGTGTTTGCCCCCTTTCTTATCTTTTTGCATGTTTGTCACACTTAAATGTTTCAGATCATCACACAAATGTAAATATTAGTCAATGACAACACAACTCAACACAACATGCAGTTTTTTCATTTTTTTATTAGCAAGGGAGAAAAAAAATGTAAAGCTACAGGTCTCTGTGTGAAAAAGTGATGGCCCCCTAAAGCTAATAAGTGGTTGGGCCCCCTCCCCCCTTAGCAGCAACAACTGCAATCAAGCGTTTGCTATAACTTGTCTCTTACAGCGCTGGGGAGGAATTTTGCACAATTGTTGTCATTCAGCCACATTGGAGGCTTTTCCTTTTGAAGGTCATGCCACAGCATCTCAATAGAATTCAGGTAGGGACTTGGACTAGACCACTCCAAAGTCTTCATCCATTCAGAGGTGGACTTGCTGGTGTGTTTTGGATCATTGTCCTGCTGCAGAACCCAAGTTGCTTTCAGCTTGAGGTCACCAACAGATGGCCGGACATTCTCCTTCAGGGTTTTTTGGTAGACAGCACAATTCATGCTTCCATTTATCACAGCAAGTCTTCCAGGTCCTGAAGCAGCAAAACAGCCACAGACCATCACACTACCACCACCATATTTTACTGTTGCTATGATGTTCTTTTTCTGAAATACTGTGTTACTTTTACGCCAGATGTAATGGGACACACACCTTCCAAAAAGTTCAACCTTTGTCCCGTCAGACCACAGAGTATTTTCCCAAAGGTCTTGGGGATCATCAAGATGTTTTCTGGCAAAATTGAGACGAGCCTTAAAGTTCTTTTTGTTCAGCAGTGGTTTTGGTCTTGGAACTCTGCCATGCAGGCCGTTTTTGCCCAGTGTCTTTCTTATGGTGGAGTCATGAACACTGACCTTAACTGAGGCAAGTGAGGCCTGCACTTCTTTGGATGTTGTTGTGGGGTCTTTTGTGACCTCTTGGATGAGTCGTCACTGTGCTCTTGTGTATCACTTTTTCACACAGGGCCACGTAGGTTTGTTTTTTTTTCCTTAATAATAAAAACTTAATAATAAAAAAATGTAAAACTGTATTTTGTGTTGAGTTGTGTTGTCATTGACTAATATTTACATTTGTTTGATGATCTGAAACATTGAAGTGTGACAAACATGCAAAAAAAAATAAGAAATGAGAAAGGGGGCTCTTTTCCACCCCACTGTATTTATTCACCTGTACTGCACAGACTGAACTCAAAATTGAAACCAACAAAGTGGAGAGCAGTGACGCATACGAGCGTATTCAGGAGTCAAACTGCAAGTTGAGTACGACAAATTCGTACACGTTTGCAGGTTTGCACTTGAATGTCCTCCCTGCTTCTCACGCGTCCCCCAGGGGGGTCCTCCACCACTATTTAAGAAGCACTGCTGTGCGACGATACTGTGTCGTTCTGAGCTGCTGTTTAGAGTGTGGACTGTAGAGGGCAGTGGCGTTCTGCATGCTGGGTTAGAGCTAGCTTTTAGGAAATAAGTCATGAGAAGAAGACAACTTGGACGCGTTGAACTGCTGATGCTGTGTTTTGAGCATGTTGAGTGCCTGTAAGACTGTATTGCCCTGTCTAGTTGAAATACAACGGCCATTTGCAGCCATCCTGACGTGGTGGCATTAGGCATTAGGCAGATATTACGTGACATCGATGAGACGATAACCACCACAGGAAGTACGCTGTCCAGAACAAAACAACAAGGACTTCTTCCAACGCTAACGTGCGAGTCTGTTATATCTTATTTATATCGAATATGTCTGATTTATTACATCTACCATATAGGGCAATAGGAGTGTAAAAGTGGCTATAGAGGTGTTATTTCATAATAATAATAATAATGTTCATAATGTTATGTTAAAAAACAGCAGTGATCCATTTTTAACCTGCTCGTGTCAAAGTCTAAAAATACAAAGCACTATGGCCCACAAATATGTACTTAACTGTTTTGTACTTATTAGTTGAAACACTAGGTGGAGCTAGTGTCTTGAACAAGACAGTGTTTCCACAAAGAAAGCAATCACAGAAAAAATATTGCAGAGGGTAACCACAAATGGCGGAACCAAGGTGACGCAAGATTGCAAGCGAGTGCTACGCTTAGCAGCCTATGATTGCCGCGTCAACAGAATGACGGTATTGGCCGATAGAAACGGAATCTACTGTTAAATGCGGAATCTCCCAGAAATTGACATCATGAATGAAATGAAAAGGAACGTGTGTGTATGCTTGTGTGACTCGCGGCTGTATGAGTGTGTTTACAGCGTGCTGTGTTTGCCACTTGTTAATAACGCGGAAGGAACTGCATCGCAACTCCTCCTTAACCACAAGCACGGCCTTTAAAATTTGAGGATCCTTTCCTGTTTCTGTCCAGCTCTTTTATTCACTGACACAAAAAGCACACAATCACACACCGTATGTACACTGTAAAAAGGACCCTATATGCGTGGAGATGCCGGTAGGCCAGTAGGGACCGCAGTATGCGTGCGCAACTTTGTTGGAGCCAATTAGCTGAGCTAATGTTTTGCACCACAGTTGTTTTAGTAGTAGTAGTAGTAGTAGTAGTAGTAGTAGTAGTAGCAGCAGCAGTAACAGTAGCAGCAGCAGCGACACAGACGTCACACAACATTGACAAGTTGCATGCTTTGAGGAACAAAAAGTAAACATGGCCACTTCTTTTCATGTAAAATGCAAAATTCAAAATGTAAAATTTAGTAACTCGTAGCTTAACAGTTACAAACCGATGCACAGTTTGTAGTAGAACACGTTACTTCATTCTTCACTTAGTCCAGTGGTGTCCAAAGTGCTGTCAGGGGCCTATTTTTTTTTTTTTTTTATAAATTAGACCACGGCACATGGCAGAAATATAATTAAAGAAAAAAAACAGTGCAAAAGGCACTATGTAAAGGGGAAAAGTTTGAATGTTGACGGTGTTCACAAATACACAAAGCTTTGTCTTTCATGATACTGGACGTTAATATTTAAATATGTCATTTATAAAGAAGGAATCCTTTTTTTCTCCCCAAGAATGCACAAACAGCAAATGTATTTATATATCAACAGATGCAATCACATGCATTTACAAAACACCGCCTTACAAAACACCCGTTTTTTGTTTACACAATTAGACAATATGCGGCGGACAGTGCTCTTATTTTGAAGGCCGGAAGTGTGTTGTGCATGTAGAGAATGTGTGTTGACGGTTAAGATGAGCTGGTCCAAGAATAAAAAGGTGTCTCTTGTGCTGACTTCTCTCGGAACTCGCACAACGTCGGCGGGCGTCATAAAACGCTGACTTGCATTAACAAGCGGTAAAACACACACAACGTAAACACACTCATACGGAAACTGAAGCTAACCCCGCTAGCTTCTGTTCACGCTCAGTAAGAGAGGGGGTTCAAAGTTTTTTCGCCAACTTTTGCCAGTGTTTCATGTATCCATTTCGACATGTTTGGGAGGGGGCGGGCTAGCTTTTGCGATGAGACGGTCCCCACACAATCACGATAACAGCATTTCATTCACATTAACAGTAGATTCCATTTTCATTGGTCAATTCCGCGATTCAGTTAACGCGAAAGTCCTAGGGCTCTAGAGAGGCTGCCGTGTGGTCGGCTTTCTGAATTAGTGTTGCCAAAAAGCTGCAAAAAGCCAAAGAAAATGCAAAAAATTGGGGATTTATTTCTATTGGACTTATTTATTCCTTCTTTTTAATAAAAAAAATAAAAGGAAAAATCCTACTTTGCGGAGACTGACTTGTGGCGGTTGGGTCTGTAACCAATTAGCCACTAAAACAAGGGATTACTGTATCTTGGGTATTGGGTCAATCTGCATTCTTCTTCTCTTCCTCTCTTGTTTCTACTCAATTATTGTTTATTGAGCACGCTCACTGACAAAAACAACCTTGCACACTCGGGGCGATATCGATCCTTCAATTATGTTTGGACTGTCGGAAGAAGCCCCGATGGAGCCCACGCAAGCACACAGGCAGACACCTTCGGTACAGACACTGGCAGCGAAGGAGAAGTTTCCAGATTGCAAATGGTCATGAGACGGCATCTGTAGCACACTGCAACCTTCTGCTGCGCTGAGAGCACTTTTACTGCTACCTCAGTCCCACAGTGATGATGGTGTTCACTGCCATGAAAGACACACCAGCAGCTTGTTCACACAACGGCGGCAGCATTGAGACCAACAGAGCTTTTTCATCAATTCAAACAGCAATTTCCCAAATTTCACACAACAAATTCAAAATGAATCAGTAGGGTTTTTATTTGTACGGCCACCAGACTAGACCCAGCACTGAAACTCACACCCAGGGTTTCCCCAACCATTATATTAGGGCACCCAGCATACAAAAACAAAAAATGTAAAGCTACATGTCCTTGTGTGAAAAAGTGATTTCCCCCTAAAGCTAATAAGTGGTTGGACCCCCTTAGCAGCAACAACTGCAATCAAGCGTTTGCCATAACTTGCAATGAGTCTCTTCCAGCACTGAGGAGGAATTTTGCACAATTGTTGTCATTCAGCCGCATTGGAGGCTTTTCCAGCATGAAGCGCCTTTTTAAGGTCATGCCACAGCATCTCAATAGGATTCAGGTCAGGACTTGGACTTCAGGCATTCAGAGGTGGACTTGCTGGTGTGTTTTGGATCCTTGTCTTGGTTTTGCTATTGTCGTGGTTAAATGAAAATGTACCATTTCAGGGACAATGACATTGGATTTCGTTTCCGCATTTTGAAAGGTGCTGTCGCTCTTTGGGGACCAAAAAATATAAAGAACACAAAAAATATACGAAGAACACCATCGGCTAGCATACTGTATGAACAGATTGAACAAATTCATGTCTATATTTGTCATATCATAACTTGAAGGTAAACTTGGTATAAATGTTCAGCCTGAATAATTTACACTGTCACTCACCACACCACTGGCACACATCCGTAGCATCCGTAGCACAAAAGCAGTATCAAAGAAGCAACCAATTAGGCTATACATTCAAGCTAGCACACATGTGTGAAAAAAGTGATTGCCCCATTACATCTGGCGTAAATGTTAACGCCACATTTCAGAAAAGGAACATCATAGCAACAGTAAAATATGGTGGTGGTAGTGTGATGGTCTGGGGCGGTTTTGCTGCTTCAGGACCTGGAAGACTTGCTGTGATAAATGGAACCATGAATTCTGCTGTCTACCAAAAAATCCTGAAGGCCATCTGTTGGTGACCTCAAGCTGAAAGCAACCTGGGTTCTGCAGCAGGACAATGATGACAATGATGAAGTCCAAGTCCTGACCTGAATTCTATTGTGATGCTGTGGCATGACCTTAAAAAGGCGCTTCATGCTGGAAAAGCCTCCAATGTGGCTGAATGACAACAATTCTGTAAAATTCCTCCCCAGCACTGTAAGAGACTCATTGCAAGTTATGGCAAACGCTTGATTGCAGTTGTTGCTGCTGGGGGGGCCCAACCACTTATTAGCTTTTCCACACAGGGCCATGTAGCTTGCATTTTTTTCTCCCTTTATAAGAAAAAGTTTCATTTAGAAACTGCATTTTGTGTTGAGTTGTGTTGTCTTTGACTAATATTTAAATTTGTTGGATGATCTGAAACATTTAAGTGTGACAAACATGCAAACAAATAAGAAATCAGGAAGGGGGCAAACACTTTCACACCCCTTTATTTCAGCTTCTGTAGCTTCAGTTTGTCTCCTTGCTGGTGTAAATAAGACATGTTCCGAAGGGAGGGGCAAAACCTTCGGTGACTGACACACGAAGAAGGATTTCAGCAGACCCAAAAACAAAGTTGACTGTAATGATGACAAAACGCACGCACTAAAATAGCAGAGCAGAATTATGTTATTTTATCAACGCGTGTCATTTCTTTACTCTTAACATTCACTCAACAAAAAGGTAAAAATGTTGTGGTTCCAGTCTGAAAGGAGGGAAAACTGCAGAGGTTTGCACTGTGTGTGTGTGTGTGTGTGTGTGTGTGCGTGTGTGTGTGTGTTCCTGTAGAACATGTGAACAAGCGTGGGAGGAGGGAATGTGGTTTGCAGCCACCCCAGATTAAAAACAAGCAGTATGTGTGCACAGGAACTGAGGGGCAAGGGTGAGAGGAAGCAAATGAAGACATAAGCGCTGCAAAACGTTACACAAAAGAAAAGAAGCAGTGGAACTGTGATTAAAGAAGCAAAAACAGGGGGAGGCGCTGGAGGAGTGTCGACCAAGTCCGAGCCACATGCCGGTGATGTCACGGCTGTGAGTGGACGTCACACACTGCATGTGCGCGCTGCATGCCATCTCGTGGTTTAAATATAGAAGTCTCAGCTGACAATAAACACACTCTTGCCACCAACATCATCTACGCCACATTAGTGCTTCACTAAAGCTGAAACCAGAGAACATGGGGGGGGGGGGGGGGGAAGCCTAGGATTCATGAAAACTCAGCCGCCCACACTCTGGCCTGCCAGGAGTTGAGCCGGACATCACTACGAGTGTGTGTGTGTGTGTGTGTGTGTGTGTGATAGCGAGACATTCCTTAGCAAGGTGGCTGCCAATAAGCGAGCACAACCAAAGACAGGCTGTCCTGGACTTATGAACCCCTCGCAGTGCACCTCAGTTGCACAGCTGGAAGCTTGCTGCCGATTAAGTAATCAGATCTGACTGCTTGTTATGTAAAAAAAAAAAAAAAAAAAAAAAAGGACATGTTATGATTGTTCTTAAAAAAAAAAAAATAACTGTTGGTCACCGTTTAGGATCCTGACTGGGAACAAAGGCTGGACACCATTTCTACACGACAACTTATAGAAAATGTGTTTCATTGTTAGAATGAAAAGAAATAACACACCCCATTCCTTAAGCATATTGAGACAAAACTTTCTGATTGTAAAATAACTCACAGGGATCATCTTTAGTGCCGTATTTTCTGGACTAAGTCACACTTCGTAGCAACTTACAGTATATTCAGGTGCCACTTATGCAGCGGAAACTCAGTTAGCGTGTAACGGTTACATTTACACCAACATTTCGCCTTGCTTTGCGTACATTTTCCAGTTTGAAATTTTGTCGTGTTATTAATAGACAGGTACTGTATTATCCCCAAGAGAAGTTCACAACACGGCGTAAGTCCAACACTGTTATTCAGGTTTCTTTTTTAAATCACAAAAGGTCCTTGTTAGCAGCTTGCTAACACATGGAAACAGGAAGTCAGCTCAGTCGCCCGTCTATGATGTAATCCGTGGTTCACTCTGTAGTTCTTTGCTAACTACCACAGTTACACCACAAGTGTCCAAAAATGTTAACACAAAACACGTTTTTAGAGTTGTACCATTATAGTTTTCCATGCGTAAAACAATTCTAAATGCATATAAATGACGCCTGAAAGGGATAAGTGAACATTTAAGGTTACGTTTACCTTCACAGAAGATGTGATGACATGTTGACAAAGACACGACGTGTTTTGCTATGAGTTATTTCTCAAATTCAATCGTTTTTCCCACCTTCTGTATCAAAATGCTGGCACTTGCAGCTTTCTTTGGCTCAATTTGCACATTATTTTGCAGCCATTGATCAAAAGAAAAACAGAGACTTGAAGTGAGGAACGCTGCTGAATGCAGGAAATAACACATGGCAAAACAAGAAGGTGGTGTCAGTGTTGATCTTGCTGCCACATTGTGTCTTTGGCAACAACCACGTCTTCAAAGAAGGTAAGCACCATCTGAAATGTTCATGTATCCATTCATTTGTCATTGACGTGTGCATTTTGTGGGGTTTTTTCCTGCATGTACAACTATAATTGTAACACATTTTTGGCTTTCTAGAACAGATTCATTGGATTTACATTATTTCTTATAGGAAAAATTGATTTGGTTAAAGTACATTTCGGTTAGAGTCAGACCCGGAACGGGTTTATGATGCGAACCAAGATTCCGCTGTCGATAAAAACATTAGAGGTGCAACTGAAGCGAGCCGTACGGTACAGCGGTCTCGGTTCGACACATGAACTGAACGATACTCTAACCCGAGTCCCAAATGTCACATGACATCAGTCCGCTCACATCGAAGTCCCCTTGCGATTCGCTGTTGCTCCTCCGCGGTAAAGGTGAAATCCTCACAGGCGGAAGCAATCAGCGTTGCGTCACAAGCGGCATGTAAAACTGCATTTGTCATCTTTATTATCATAATTAGATGCATATACTGTACAGTGCATACAATTCAAAGCACATTGCATTTGCAGAGGCTAGTCACATGCAAAACCTTCGAAAAAACAACAGCAAAAAAAAAGTGAATTGTGGACCAATTGTGAAGTGAATTGAACTCCAATACGGAAATGTGTTTTTCTACACTTGCTTGTTGTTGTTGCTATTATTTTATAGCTTCAGTTTTGTATGTGTTGCCTTGACTTCGGCTGTATTGCCATTCAGATAATTGCTTTTCTTTATTTTATAATTGTTTATGCTTGTTAGCAACCTAGATGTGTACATGATTGAAATCCTATTGAATCTATGAACACGACTATTGATGAATTATGTGCAGTTACATTTGACTTTATGATTATTTTTGCAAGGTTTTTGTTTAAATGAGGAAGGTGTAGCTGCACCACACACACTTCATTTACAAACTATACTTTTGACTTGAAAGAAATGTTGGTCATTTCAATAAAATACCACTTTAAAAAGGTATAAATCTTATTTTTGTAAACCGTGACATGTAAGTATCGAATCGAAGCGTGAATTTTCTATATCTTTATACACATTGATAACAAGGAGGTTTTGTGCTAAAAATACAGTACCAACACAGCAGGACTAACAGAAACAATATGAAAACACAAGAGTCTGAATAAAAATATGCACAAACGGAGGGAAAGCGTGTCAACAAACCGCCACAGGTTCAAAAAGCCTTTTTTATGACCCGTTCTCCTTTTGTTTCTGACCTCAGTCACAAGCAAATGGTTAGTTTCGGTTATGTTGTCAACTGCTTAAGGCGTCAACGTAAACGGGCTCCAGTGTATTTGAAGCACGGGCTCATGTTTCTTGAGTTGCGTTCTTTACAATGTGCCCCGGCCCACCCGTTTTTACTTGGGTGTTGCGGTGTAAACATAGCATCAATCTACACTCTGCTGTAGTAGCTCCCGTCAGGCAGCGTGGGACACAATTTTCACGTTTTGTTACTAGCACGAACGCTCTCTCGCTCTCTCTCCCGGCACATGGTATGAACAAGCTCACACTTGTTTCCTGTGCTCCTTCCTGAATATCACCTAGGAAGATAAGCACACTAGAGAAAACGTGTAAATATAGCACTAAGTGACCTCCATCATGAACATCTATCATTTATAGGGGTGCACGATAAATAGCGGACCAATCCGATAACACTGAAAAATAGCTCTGATGATCAAATCAAGCTCTCCTTTTTTCCTCCTACCTTTGACATTAACGGCCTGTCGCAACTTCCCTTGAGCTCACTGGTAAACCAACATTCAGTGTTTCGGAAGAAGACACTTTGTGCGCTAGCTGCATCAGATGCTCCGCCATGAGGGGGGAAAGAAAAAACATGGAGCTTCAACGTCAAACCTCATCAGCCACCTGAAACGCCAGCATCACTACGACACTCGGGGCACAGGGCTTGTTCCTATCGTCACGGCATTTGAAATGTGGAAAAAAGTCTGCCAGAGACGACCCGAGGGCTAACGCGATCTGTGATTTCATCATGGCGCGGGACCACCGGTCCGTTACCATTTTTGAAGATACCAGCTTTTGCCGTTTGTAAAACCCTTGGAGCCACAATTTGCTATTTTTTTATGTTTTATTGATAGCAGCAATGTCATGATATTTGGTAAGGACAAATCTACAGGTACAGTTTGTCAAATCCAAGTTTGTCTGAGGCGGTCTTACCTCCAGGTGTGCACAAACTACAGATACATTTTAGAAATGATAGGTGGTGGTTAGCATTCATAACCACTGATTGCATAAGGGTGATTCTCCTGAAAGGGGTACCACAGAGGGTGCCGTCGCTTTGAGGGGAACGATGCATAGACTAGTGATCTGCAGCTATGACCATATAAAAATATACTGCAAACACATTGAATAAAGAGGGGCAACAGTGTCAAATACGTGACATTTTGTGGCATGCACGAGTGTGACGATGTAAGAAATAATACAAAATGGTGGGTCTTACGTTTCAGCTGCTATGATTTCCCAAGTACAACACCTCAGCAAACACATTTTGTTGTATCCAAAACATGTACTTTAACCAAAATCTGACAAAACGTTACGCCTCGTTAACGCAAGCAGTGTAGTCCGCACACAGTGTCACTAAAATTTGAATCGAGGTAGACTATAAGTAGGGTCCCATGCTTTCCTATATAGGATTTTTTCCTATACAGTCGAAATGATCGCTGTTTCATGGTTGACTATGGTCTATTATGAGTCAAAAAGACAAGTCATATGTAGTATTCTGGTCACTACTAGGGATCAGTAATGTTACATTGATGAGACATTACCTGCATGACGCCAGCCATCGACCAAGAGTTCAGCATGCTAAAGCGGCAGTGGTAGATTTTTGGCTTCTTACTTTGACTTTCTTCCCCACTCAGTTTCAAACCCATTAAGTTTAGAATAAATAAATTGGAGGCTAAATAGTTAGCTTGGTACATTGCTATTGTTAAAACGGAGGCCGTCTTTCGTGACGCTTCAGAGATCCAGCAGCCTGCGCAAAAGCGGTGAGCAATGTGGTGTAAACAAATAATAATGTTAAAACACAGGTTTCCTATGCTCCAACTACAAAAACATTCCATTTATTAATATAGAATCATACTTGACGGAAATTCACCTATCGCAGTTGGGTCTGGAACCAATGAACTGCAATAAATGAGGGACGACTGTACAACAAAGACACATGAAAGAAGCGAAGCAAGTGGCAAGGTTGCTTCGTTTAAGTGTACGAGGAACGTGCTCCTGGACCTGCTCCATGTGTAGAATGCCTACATAAATAAAACTGAATTGAAGTGAATGAATAGGAAGCATTATGTGTCAGGAAAAAGGTCATCTGACTGATCGGGCAGGACACCATTTTTGGACACATTACTTGTGACTATTTTGTTATTAGTACCGCTATTGTGTTTGAAATGATCTCAGTGGAGACTTTTATTTTCTATTATTATTGTTGTGTTTGAAATCAATGAAAAAAGAAAATCTAAATTTTTGCATACAAATGTTGCAAGTTCAGTTTGAGTTCCCCCAACAAATGGCAGTAGAGAAAGACATATAAGTGATACTTTCCATGATTATTGGCTTGCCTCAGCCCTGACATGAGAGTCGCGGAACCAATGTGGTCTGGAACCCACACACAACTAGGCCTGTAACTAATGATTATTTCCTTAAGCATAGGTCACAACCGGACGTACAATTTTTTTGGCCGTGCGATTTCTGGCGTTCCCCAAATCGCTGCGTTTTTTGTTGGGGTTTTTCTGTACGTGGAAAACCGAGTTGTGGTGACCGTGAAGTAGGAGTAAGACCTCGACACGCATGGAGGACGTACGAAATGTCTGAACGTACGTTGGCCTAAAGCTGACACCAGCAAAACGTACGAAAGACACACGTTGACCATACAGATGACGGACGAAGTGCATCAGTTTGTCTTGCAACCTGAAACAACGTAAGCTCCCGTAGAGAGATTCTTTGACACGACAAAGAACCTCTGCAGCTGGGCTGCAGCTCGAACATCAGCACGTCACATCATGCGCTTGCTATTCAAGATTCAAGAGAGTTTTATTGTCATGTGCATGGTAAAACAGCAGTTATACCATGCAATGAAAATCTTATTCTGTTCATTCTCCCAAGAAAAGAAAGAAAAACACAAGAAAGAATAAGAACATAAGAAACATAAACACATATACATAAATACCAATAAATTAAGCAACAACAACAGAAGAGACATTAATACAAGTAAATAATACAAATAAATAAATAAATAAAGTGCTATGAGTGTGTGTTGCGTGCGGCGTGTCTGAGTGCTTCATTGAGAAGCCTGATGGCCTGTGGGTAAAAGCTGTTTGCCAGCCTTGTGGTCCTGGACTTCAAACTCCTGTAGCGTCTGCCTGACGGTAGGAGTGTGAATAATGAGTGTTGTGGATGTGTGCTGTCCTTGATGAGGTTGTGTGTTCTGCGTAGGACTCTAGTTTTATAAATGTCTTGCAGTGAGGGGAGGGCTGCCCCAACAATGTTCTGTGAGGTCTTGATCACCCGCTGGAGTGCCTTCCTATCACGTGTTGTACAGTTACCGTACCAAACAGTGATGGAGGCGGTAAGGACACTTTCGATAGTGCATCTGTAGAAGCAACTCAGGATTGTGGTGGACATGCCAAATTTCCTCAGTCTTCTCAGGAAGTACAGTCTCCTTTGGGACTTCTTCAGAATTTGTTGGGTGTTGTGAGACCAGGTGAGGTCCTCGCTGATGTGTGTGCCAAGGAACTTGAAGGTTTTCACCCTCTCCACCTCAGTCTCACCAATAAACAGGGGTCTATGTGGCTCCTTTTCCCTTGTTCTTGGGTCGATGATCATCTCTTTAGTCTTATCTGTATTGAGAAGGAGATTGTTATCACGACACCAAGCTATGAGGTCCGCCACCTCTCTTCTGTATGATGTTTCAACACCACCAGTGATCAGTCCGATGACTGTAGTGTCATCCGCAAATTTAATGATGCTGGTGTTGTTCTGGGAGGCCACGCAATCGTAGGTGAAGAGCGTGTAGAGGAGTGGACTCAGCACACACCCCTGTGGGGTCCCAGTGCTCACAATTCTTGAGCTGGATGTGCGGTTGTGGACTCTGACTGACTGGGGTCTGCCCGTGAGAAAGTTAAACACCCAGTTACAGAGGGAGGGAGACAGGCCAAGTGTGAGGAGCTTATTTGTGAGTTTGTGGGGGCTGACTGTATTAAAAGCAGAGCTATAGTCTATAAATAGCATTCTGACGTATGTGTCCTGGCCCTGTAGGTGAGAAAGGGCTGTGTGGATGGCAGTGTTGACTGCATCATCCGTGGACCGGTTCTGGCGATATGCAAACTGTAGAGGGTCCACAGTTGCCGCCGGGATGCTCTTTTTGATGTGGGTCATGACTATTCTTTCAAAGCACTTCATAACAATAGGAGTGAGTGCTATAGGGCTATGCCTTTCTTGTGTTTTTTCAGCACAGGCTGAGACAGGAAGACACTTCTTAAACCAGGGGTGTCCAAACTATGTCCACTAAGGGCCGCTTTTTTTTTTTTAAACCAACCCCTACAAAATATTTAACATAATGTATATATATATATATATATATATATATATATATATATATATATAGATAGATAGATAGATATAGATATATTTATATTTACACATAGAAATATTGATTCATTTCATCAGTGACAGAGCATATTATTATTATTATGATGAACTGTTTCTCCTTACATTACTTTTTGGCTGTTTTTTTTTTATTTTTACAAATATTTCAATGTTCTTCTTTTCTCATACTCGTATGACTTATTTTCATACTATTTTGACTTTATGATCATAACATTATCACATTCACCCAACCTCATTTTCCTAAAATTCCAACTTAATTCTTTGTTTGGTTTGTTTCTTATATTACAACTTTTTTCCTGTAATATTTCCTATGTGTTTTATGTTAATATAGTGACTTTATTCCCTTAATATTTTGTCTTTATTCTTGTAAAATTACTGCTTTTTTTCCATTTTGCTGTTGTTTTTAAAAATGTTACTGTTTAATAGTAATTTTAGAATGTGCTGAGGGCCAATAATAAAGCAGTCGCGAAATTGCGGACGGAATCGCAGAATTTGCCAATAAAAACGGAATCTCCTGTTAAACACGGAAGCTCGTGGCACCGACATAATGGGACTGAAATGCTGTCATCGCGAGGAGGAGGAATATTTGTGTGGGGAAGAATTTTGCCAGCGGACTGCTCGATCATGGTGGCATCGCCACACAAACACTACCCGCCCCCTCCCAAACTAAACATGGCGAAGCGGCAACCCGAAACACCGGCTAAGTTGGCGAAAAGAAGGTGGAAAGTCACCTTTTTCTCGTCACAGAGCGTGAGTGGAAGCTGGCTGCTTGAGGACCACATACTTATTTCATATCATATACAGTACAAATGAATTCATGACATGACTCATGACATTGCTCATATGTTGCCTCTGTTCAAATAAACGTACCAAAAATGAAAAACCTGCACCGGATTCAATAAATCACCTGTATTAGACGTTCTCCGAACCTGACTGACTAAAAACCTGTCAAGGGAGTCAAAATGTAAAGCAGAAGATGCATTCAGAATGTGCATCTTTTTTGCAGTGATCAATCATAAATCACATTCCATCATTAAAAAACATGTAAAAAGATAACTGTTCAATGCTAAGCTCATGAAAACATTCTAACAACCGTGATGATTGGACACCACATGATTTTTGCTTAGTGACTATTAACCATAGCTTAGTGTCTTGCTCTGCACTTGGCGTAGCAAAACAGCAAAACAGAAGGCATTCAAGGCGCTTCCCACACTAATTAACGAGCGTGACGGCAGCAAACACAAAAGGCAATGATTGTTATTGGCTTTGCAGTTCCTGTACTTGGTCAGTATTATCTGTGTAGCAGAAACTGTGTATTTTGCAAGCAGCACAACAATGATAACTTCCACTGAAAATCATTTGAAACCATGCAATTACTCTTCATATCAGAGCCACTCAATGAAACCGTGATATTCCTCTTGGGTTTTTGTGTGTCTGTAAGTAATGTGCAATTCTAATGACACGATGGATCGAGAAATGTGGTATTTTAAAAAAGAGCAGTGGTGTTTAAGGAGGACACTAATTATGTCTAGCTCGGAGATTGTAGATGCTGCGTCAGCCACAGACCAACTAAATTCACACGTATTATTTTCTGTCTATTTTCCATCATTTATGAATACTTAAAAATAAAGTTTTGTTGTTAAAATACGGCTGTTTGATATGTTTCTACTCAGTTCACGAGACGAGACGAGACAATACACGGGATTGGGTCTACAAGAGTGAGACGAGACAAAATGTTAACATTACTTTTAAGAAAAGCACAATAAAAAATATAAAAAATATATGACAATCTACTAGTTAAATTTCTACTATATTACACTCTCCTGTACTTCGTGTGTATGCTAGCGGCCCCGCCTCCACCCACCGAGACAAAGAGACTGCTTGATTGACAAAAGGGCTCACTCCACTCATGCTGTCGTTCTACAAAACAAACGCGCCAATGCACAGAGCGAACCCTTCTCCTGCCTGTTCAGAGGTACGAGAAGAGGAAAACAGACACACACGCACAAGGCAACACTTTGAGGCCGGCAAGAGTACCCACTTCATTTTCATTTATTGTGCGGTTAATTAATTTATTAGTGTCCCAGGCTAAGTTCCCACGAGACTTTTTTTCTGAGCGAGAAATCTTGTCATGTTCTATTCTCGCGAGATCGCGAGACACCCCTACTTTCTATACACCGGGATGCGTCAGGCGTCACATCGCGTATTAAAAGTGTCTTCTTCCGGAAGATTCTGACAGGTTTTATTGTGTCCATATACTAAAAAATGACTTATTTCAGCTCCAGCAGCTTTAGTTTGTCTCCTTCTTGGTGTGAACATTGCCCCTCTCTCTGGCTTTGCTTCTTCTCTTGTGATTTGAATGCGGTTAGGGGCAGTGCCATGACACTAAATGTTCAAAAACACTAAATCTTTCTTCTCCTGTAGTGTTTTTTTCCTCTTGATTATGCATTTTTTTGACTGATTTGATTTATACGCTGGAGTGAGTTATAGTGTGGAAAATACAATACACATAGAATAGAACACCCTTGTGAACATCTCTGCAGGTTCGGAGAACGTGTCATACACGAGTGTGCGTATTGAAAATGAACGGATGCCTGAAATTCTTGAAGCTGAAACCACAAACCAATTAATTCAACAACAAGTGCCCCGTTGCACAATTAGTGCTTGCCTCTACATCCGAACGCACGGCACATGTACCACCTTTTGAAGAACAGTTTGTCACAGCTAACCCTACGGCAATTTGTGTCTGCATGCTTGCACACAATGTGCAACGACCAGCTTGGCTTTCCTCGAATGCCTGCTTCTGCAGCGACTACATACAGCCATCTAGCTGCAGCTCTGCTCTTCTGAGCAATGAAACAGCAAAAGGACAGCATGTGTTTGTGGTGCATGTCTAAACTACCTGTGAACACAGTGAACGTTACCGTCAGTGACATAAGCAGCAGAGAGGAAGAGCCGCTGTGTCTTTCATAAAAATAATCCCTCCATCATCAGACATTTTGCCATTGCCAGCCATCTAATGGAGAGTCAGTCAAATGTCTACAAGCGCAACAAGCTTTATGTCCTCGCTTGGCTCACACAGTAATAAGTGTGACGGGGCTGAGAAATGAAAGGCAGACGTTGCATCTCAAAAGGAAGAGGACCCGGGCTCAGTGCAGCAACAAAAGGAGAGTCGCTGTTGACATTCCAGACATGAGTCTTTTCTGAGGAAACCCGAGTGTGCCCACAGGAGATACAGTACAAAGAAGGATTCCACATACTTTGTCTGTGTCCGTCCAGTTCGATGGTCAAAACGACAGTGAGAATCCCACCCACAATGTTCAATTCTTGTCTATTATTTCGTCCGTCAATCTTATTACATGAAATTAGTCTGAAGTAACCTGAAGTCAGATGGTACGGTCCCCTTGATGAACAGGTGCTTGTGATATGAATTCACTATGTTTATGGTCCTTTTTCTCAAATAAACCATATTCAAATGTGTTGTTTACTTAACAATGTGCCTTTGGGAACATGATAAAGGGGATCCAATCATGCCCACACGATATCCCTGTCACTCCCTCCAGAACTTTTCAGCAGTCACCTTTTCATGTACGCTTATTCTGGATTATTTTCCTCTACACTGTAACATTGAGGACTGTCACAAAAAGGCTATCGAAAGTCTGGTGGCACGCTTGATGAGAATACTGTTGCGCTTTAGTTCCGCTAAAGTTGCTAAAAGCAATCCAATGTAGATCTCTATATGCTAAGCTATCTGAACAAAACATCTCCATCTCAGCTCCGTTACAGGTGACAAATCCTCCTATGTAATATCCAATGAAATATCCCATTCATTTTACTTAGAGAAGGCGTCACAGGCCAATAATTTCCCCTGGGGAGCATTTTGGACACCTTGCTGTAGTCCATGTTAACAAAGCAGCTGGGGGACTGGGCTGCTGGAGAGCATATTACAAACCTGGAGCCCTAATTGCAACACAACAAGGCCTACTTGCACAACAACATACACTTAACCCACAAAAAGGAGAAGTTGTTTGGAGTTAAAGCCTGAAAAAGCTAAAGTATCAGCTCTGTTTACACAGTGCTCATGATTTAGTAGTAGTTCTTCCTTGCAAACAGAAGCACTGAGTTGGCATCCTTGTTTGAAAAGTGACGAACAAGTTAGTAGCACTCATGCATACGGAAGTGCTTGCAGCGTGTCAGTGCATGAGTGAAAGGGGTCTCACGTCCTTACCGCTATAAGCGTGTTATTCCTCTGTTCCGTGGAGCAGGCAGAGTCCAGGTCGGGCTGCTTGATCTGCGGCTGCTTGCTCACGCCGCCGGCCGACTTCTTGGCCCTCTGCTCCAGACTCCGCTGGTACAGACTAACCGTGTCCCTCCGCTCTATCTCCAGCTGCTCCGCGTGGGCTTGCTGGTACCTGTTCTCGCAGTTGACGTGGTGTCTCCGGCAGCCCTCGATCCGTTGCCTCAACCTCTCCACAACGGTGCTGTGCTTCGGGATGCCCACGGCTCCGGCGGGCACCACGCTCCCGGCGACCGGGTTCATGCTGTTGTTGATGCAGATACTGCCGTTGGGTCCGGCAGCGGGGGAGGCGAAGTCCCCCATCACTGGAACCAGTGGCTGCTATTTTGAAGGAACTTTCCTCCAGCGTCCAGCCTGTCTCCACCGCCACTACCTACCCGTTCACCCCCAGCGAAGGGTCCCCGGGAGCCGGGCAGCGGCGCTGGAGCAGCCTCTGAAGTGAGCGCTTTAAAGGGCACCGAGTCTCCAAGTCATACGGTTGTGAGCTCGTATTCTTCCAAAAAAACACACAAATGTAAGCGTGTTTAACAATTAAGCGGCTCTCCGCTACTGGCGACAACTCCACCGGAAAACCAACAACACGGCGACGGTGCGAAGGCAGGCACTCGGCGGTCAAAGCGACCAACCGTCCCGCGGATGAGCAGCGGCGGTGGCAGCAGTAAACTTGCCGCTATACGGTGCTGTCCTTTGAGGAAAAGTTTTGTGGCTTGAACCGAACGGGTTCCGGACTTTCCCAGTGAACTTGCATGTCACACGGTTATTGCTTTGAAGGGAATACTGATGAAGATGTCGGCTAGTTTTGCTGCGAGGCATCAAGAGGAGTCCGGACGGCGCTAAAGGCGAATGTAGGAAGCAGTGGCGGAAGTGTGTAGTCACTGGCGGCCCCTTGCCACCATCACCATAGCCAAGGAGCTTCTCCACCATGCCAGCGGAGTGATATCAGGAGTAGAAGCAGCTCGAGGCTGTGAGGAGCCCCCTGATGGACATCCGGAAAACACGGCGCGGAGTTCAGAGGAGGATCCCCGGAAGAACCAGTATAGTCCCGTCTTGGCGACCTGCAACTAGACGCATCTCAATACATTAGAATATCTTTGAAAAGTCCATTTATTGAAGTAGTTCAAATGGTTCAAAAGTGAAATCGGATTCAGTACACACACACGGTGACACTGTTTAGGTGATTATTATTTTGCTCTTTGCAATGCTTGATTTTGATTTTGGAATTTAGCGTCATAAAATGTATGTTTTTTTCGTGAACTGTTTATTAAAGTGCATTTTTGTTGTAGCGAAGCCTTCGCCACACCACCTGCATAAACTCATAAATAAATAAATATATTTAAATAATAATAATAATATAATATAAAAAGGAAGGAAAGAAACAACTTAAAAAAAATAAATCAATATTCCAATAAATGTGACTATCATGACAAAGTTATTTGATTTCAGAAATTGAATTCAAACTGTTTCTACGGACATACTGAAAAATCAATGGATGTTGGGGCTTGGGGAGCATTTTGATATTTGTACATATTTTTAAAAGGTTAAAAAAAAACGTGACACGGCACAAAACACATCTCATTCACCCTAAGTCAGTTGTGTTGTGTTATGTTGTTATTTTGTTGTTACTTGTGTCGTTATTTATTTGTGTTGCGATTTGATATTACGTCTGTTGTTTATGTGTGTTATTTGTGTTGCTATTTTATTTTTGGTTGCTTTTTGTTATTTTGGGTTACTTATTTGCACTGCTATTTATCAGTGTTGTTATCTGTGTTAATGTTGTGTTATTTGTGTGATTTATTTATTATTGTTGATTTATAAACAACACAATTTACAAACCTTAGTACAACTTAAGGACACACTATAGTGTGTACTATGTATGGGGGGCAGGGGTGCTTTTAGGGTGGGGTGGGGGCATATGTATGGAGAAATTTTTGTTGGAAAATCCTGGTCCATTTCTTTATCACACCTGCGCGGATAAAGTCTTTGCTACTTCCTTTTTCTGTTGGAGGGAGTGTGGATCTGCCCAGGGGACCATGCCATTATGTTTTGGTCATGCCCGGGTATTGTTGACTTTTGGAAGAAGGTGATACAAGTAATGTATTCAGTGTTAGGTATTCGATTAGCTATGTCTTTCTTGACTCTGTTCCTTGGTATAGGTACCTCCAGAGGGAACATGTTCAAGTCACATACTGTATATTTATTTAGGATCATCCTTGTTGCTGTAAAAAAAAAGCTATCACTAAATGTTGGCTTAAAATAGACACCGCCTCTTCAACGCTTTTGGTACAAGTTGTTAAACATATCAGAACGATGGAACCGGAACTAACATTTTGATTCCCCGGGAATCATTCTTTTTTTTTTAAACATTTCAATGCCTACTTTCGGGGGATCGACCAGACCACCAACCGGAAAAAGTGGCCGCATAAGAGCAACATAGAAGCATTTGCGTTCGTCCATTTCAACCACGGACAGTGTGCGAGGGCCCTGGAAGGTTTGGCTGAAATTCTGCAAGAAAAAACATTTGCAACGGCATCATATCATGCAAAAGAGGGTGTGCCACTGACAGGATTGAACACGGATTCACGGTGTACAGAGTACCCTGTTTTTGACGCGCTATGCTGGACTTCTTCCAACCAGTCAGGTAAGTAAAACTATGAATTACGTCGACCTTATGCCAACGTTGAAGCAGTACTGCAAATTTTGGTATTGATCCAATTTCCGCTTTTTTTCGTCAAAACCGTCCTGTGTCCTTGACGTTATTCCCTGACTTTGTCAACAATGTAAAAATATATAATTCTAACTATGTAAATAATGCAACAATATACTGTATACATAAAACACTATCAACAATGTAACAATATATAATTATAAACATGTCCATAATGTAACAATATACTGTATACATAAAACACTATCAATAATATAACAATATATAATTATAAACATGTCCATAATGTAACAATATACTGTATACATAAAACACTATCAATAATATAACAATATATAATTATAAACATGTCCATAATGTAACAATATACTGTATACATAAAACACTATCATTAATGTAACCAAAAAAGACTCTAAATGGTCCATAGGTATGAATGTGAGTGTTTGTCTATATGTGCCCTGCCATTGGCTGGCCACCAGTCCAGAGGGTACCCGGCCTCTCGCCCAAAGTCAGCTGGGATAGGCTGCAGCATACCTGTGACCCTAGTGAGGATAAGCGGCATAGAAGATGGATGTATGGACCACAAAAAAACACCCATTACTGATACTGATACTATCAATACTATCCATATTTGGATTGATCCACCCACATGGGTTCCGGGTTCAAATCTTGGCTGTGTGGAGTTAGTTGGGATTTTTTGTTGTTGAGAGCAGTGCCAGCTAGAGCTAGATTAAGCAACACAAATGCATGAATGAACGAACGAATGAATGAATCTGGCTGCCGAGATGGAGGATTATAATGTACAGCCAAGCTCAACAGGTCAGCCTTGTACAACACAGTGGAAGAGCTTTTCCTGGAGAAGGACGGGCTGCATGTACTTCATATACAAATAAAAGCTAAGACTACAAATGTTTTTCATTGTCTTGAAAAATGGGACTAGGAATATTTTAAAACTAAATATGTCATATGAAATTATGGTGCCCACCCATAGTGGAAACAACGTACGAACTAAAACAATAACAAAAGTTGTGTGTGCTCATGTTGTTGTGTCTCAGTGTTTGATGTTTGGCATGGGACGTTTTTAAAAAATCCTTCCTTTGCACCATTGTACAGTGTGTACAGTGTGTACAGTTCACGTATTGCTTATCCAGCTGACTGAAGCCTACACTTACAAAGACCAGAAGCAGCGGCACGGAGCGGAATTGGAGCTCATTCTTGCACCAAAGTCAACAACCTGCGAGCACACATGTGATGGAGAGATTCATCAGTCAGTGTGTGCTTGTGTAAGCGCTGCGTTGCGTAGTGCTGCTGCTGCACACTACGGCCAGCTTAGCACTTGAAGAATGAATGGAATGTTATTTTACACACACACACACACACACACGCACACACACACACACAGTTAGATTTGAGATGTGTCCATTCTAATGCAGATGTCAGTGCAGATACAATATTAGGCCAGCGGGAGGCTGTCAGCATTGCAACACAACGCTTACTGCTTGCCCGTCAATCCTGTTTAAGAAGGCAGCTGTTTTGAGACGCTAAGTGATTATTAAGAGTTGTTTTCACAAGATCTGCCTCTCCAAAGCACAATGCGCTCTTTGCTCACGAAGCACGCGGCCATGCATTTCTTTTCTACTCTCACAGTCGTGCCGGTTTGTCTGCTCGGGACTGAAGGTGTGGGAGGCAAAGAACGAGTTTACACAAAAGGTACACACACGCTGACGGCAGTATGAAGGCTGTAAAAATAAATGCGGGCTAACAATCATGTCCATGTCAGCGCTCTTCAGACAAAAATGGGTTCTAATTTGAAGATTTCCTTCCACACGGACACCACGTTGCTTACAAATGGACTTTCACTCGTCGCAGTTCTTTTCCACCTTCAAGTATATTCAAAGCGTTTTGGCACAGTTAACACATTTACCCACTGATGACACAGCATGGGGCGGTCAATGTCTTGCCCAGAGATCCGTTGACATGCCTGCCATACGCCGCGGTTAGCAGGTTTTTCAGGCAGCATCAAAAATGCACACCACCATAAGTGCGCGTCATGTGCATACGTACAAATGTACATGCGGTGTTATTACAGTCGTAAAAAATGTAATGTGGGATCAATCAGGAAAAATGTAGAAACGTGCTCAGTAAAAATGGAAATGTGTGCCTTGATATCCCACCACTTTTTTTTACGTTCTGCCACAGTGCGCCCCGTTCCACTGACGCTGTTGACGGTGGACGCTACTTGCTACTTTCTATAATGCCACTTCTTTGTCCTCCAAACGTGATGTTTTTCCAACGAGGATTTGCACCTCTGTTTTGGTGAAGTTCCGCTTTTTTGTCTTCGGTTTCTCAGCGGTCATGATTCAGAAGAAAGAAGGGAAATGCAGTCAGGGGGTCATTAAATATGTACGTCGCATTCATGAGCCACTTTGCATTGACCATTGATGGCGATTGAAGGCGTGGAGAGGGAGTGACGTGAGGAGGAGTTGCGTAACCACGTTTGGACAGCAAGTGAAGCACAAATTGCGTGAATGTGTTCCTACGCCACTTTTTTAAAGTCAGAATTTGTTTTGTCTGTACACACCTTTTGGGTTTTTGGCGTACCCAGACGTTTAGTCAGATTTCCACGCATTCAAGCATCTAGTGTAACATTTTCTTTGGTAGTGTGCCATGAGATTTCTTGAAATTTTCCGAATGATGTGCTTAATGAACGTCGGGTCTATGCTAATTATTTCCTGAACGCTTCATTTCCACTTGGCTCATTGATTTCCGCAGAATTTTGACATTGAGACGGCGCGATTTACCCCGTGACGACCCCAGACACGCGCTCGGTGATACCCGAGGAGATCGTGGGGCTTTCCTACCCTTTGGACTCTTCCACCGACTCCCCTCAGCAGCTACTGCTTATTCTTCTTGGCTGCAAGGCGGTCCAGCCCTAAATATTTAATGTGATCTGCCTCAAGCGTGAATTAGGGATGATAGTTTGAGGATGGATGAGAAACTGAAAGAGAAAGAGAGAGACAGACAACCTTGCTCAAGGGAAAACTGATTATTATTAAAGTAAAGGTTTGTTGTTTGACTGTCCACCTTGAAATATTTCCACTACTGGCTAGGATTCAAACTCAGTTTATGTGTACAAAGGGGTGTGACACCCCAAGGACACGTGAAAATATAGCATGTAACCAATGGGTTCCTACTGGCAGTCAAGGGCAGATGAGGGTAGCTCAGCCTGCAACAAAGTGTCTTTGGCTTGGAGGGGCAGAAGGTTTGAGACCTGCTGCTTATGGTATTTGAGGAGGCAAATGGTGGTCTCACCAGACTGGTTGTCGGACCCCCCAGTACAATGAAACTGCATATGTTGGAGTGGCCTTTCATTGCGGGCAGCCTAAGGCACACCTGTGCAATAATCCTGCTGTCTAATCAGCATCTTGATATGCCACACCTGTCAGGTGGATAGTTTATGAATTATGAATGTTCACTAACACAGATTTGTGGCTTAGTACTTGTTGGCAAGCACAATTGAGGTCAGGTGTTTCTTGTACCTGTGAATATTCTCATCAGAGCCACCTGGAACATTTGGCAATACAATGATCCCTCGTTTATTGCGGTTAATTTCTTCCAGGCCCAACAATTATATGTGAATTTCCGCAAAGTAAGATTCCTTATTTAGAAATGGAATATTTTTATAGTTAGAGAATAGACAACCTGTTTACAATCTTCTAAATACGTTTTTTTAACATTATTAGAGCCCTCTAGACATATAATAATACCCCTATAGTCACCTTTACACTCTAGTATAGTTGACATAATAAGAGAAAATCAGCCATTTGAGAAATGTGTTCCGGTGCTAGTGGAGCAGAGTGAGGGGGAGGACAGGAAGTGATGTCGGAGTTCCGAGTTGAGTTTTAGCATGTAGCCCGTGTAAGGGATTATTGCGCCTGTTGTGAGATCAGTCAAACCTGCAATAAAAGCCTTTCGTTCCGGTGGTTGTGTGTCTCATCGAACATTACAGTAACATTACTGCCCCCTAGTGACCAGTCTAGAATACTACATATCAACACAACATCTTTGAATGTGTCTTCTGTAGTCATTACAGTATATTTGTATTTTAGTTGATTTTGGCATTTTTAAGCTTGAAAATGCTTAATTTAAGCAAAAAAAGCTCAAATATGCATATTTTTGACTAATAATAGGCCGTATTAAGTTCATATATTGCCAATACACCATGGGAGAGTGAAGGGGCAGAATTCATAGCACAAGTGGTGAGGGATTACTGTACAGTGGTCATTAATCCGCTCCAGAAGGTCTGACTCAAACCAAAATGGGCTCTAACCAAAGCAGATTTTCCCATAGAAAATAATGTAAATCCAATTAATTCGTTCCAGACACGCAAAAATGTTAATTATAGTTATAATTATAGTTTTATATGCATAAAATAATATAAAAATAGTTACAAATGACAAATGAATGGACAACTGAGCATTTAACGTCACTTTGACCTAGTTTTGTGGGGAAAAACCCCCACAAAACCATCAATTCACAAAATAACACCAAATAAAGACATTATTCTGCTGCAACCACAATTTTCAAAAATGTAAAAAATATATCAAACTAAATATCAACATTTTAGAACCGATAAACATGTACCTTGCCATTTAATATAGATAGTGTATAGAAAGTTGAATATAGAATACAGTATATAGTGGTGACGTGTGCTATGTTTGACTCGAGATGACGCGAACATGCTACAGTAAGTTTGAATGCTTATGCGTTGTTGTTGGAACCACAAATGTGTCACCCTCGAAGCGCCGCCGTTATGCGGGAACCAGAGTAGATGGCCGTGTATGTGTGGACCACGTCTTCTCTTTCAGCCATACAATTTGGAGGTCTTGCACCCTTTTCTCGGTGCGGCCCGTGTGTTTGTTGTGTCGTGTATCTCTCTCCAACTCTGATGCAAACAACCTGCAGCCCACAATGCACTATGCGATCCGTGCAAGTATCACGAGATTTCGTCCCAAGATGGCGGCGTAAACAAACCGGACGCTATTTTTTTTGGACGCTCAACAAGCGGGCGAACGTAAGCCAAGGCAAAATTTTAGGAAAAATTTTGGTTGTTAACCGAAAAACGTGCTAACCGGGGGGACGTAAACCGAGGTACCACTGTTTAGGCAAATGCTAAGGGCGTCGTGGCCACCGGGGCAAAAATTTAGGAAAAATATTCACCTCTAATATAATTATATTAAAAGTAGTCATAACTATTAAGTAGGGATGTCCCGATCCGAAATCACCGAAAACTTAACACTTGCAATTCATGCAAAACGCCTTTTTATTGACAGCTCCTCCACACGGAAAGTTGTGTGCTGCAGTGAAATGCGTCCAAGCGCAAACGGCGGTTAGGATGAACAAAGTTTCTGCACCACAGAGCCGCCTTTGTCAGAATTGTCCCCCAGCCACGGGGGTGGCCGGAGAGTGACCAAATGATTAATCCTACCCTAAAGTATTTTGCACGCCCATTTTTTTCCCAATTGTATCTTTTATTGGATGGACTTTTGCGGAATTAGGGACCTGACTCACAGAGGTTTGTTACAAAAGCCAAACAATATTGTTGGCTATGCTGTGGAATAAAAAAGGACATTCAACAAAACTTTGGCTGCATTAAGGGGCTATTTTCATAACCATATTCAATTCCACAAATTCATGTTTGTAACAAAAGCTTTTAAGTATAGGTACTGGATCAGATCAGAAGCCAAAAAATGACATCCCTAGGGACATCCCTACTATTAAGTATTTAAATGAAAAAACATAAATTCTTCCTCCCGCTGTGCAAAACATAATAGAGCATCGGAATCTTTTATTTCCAGGAAACCACAATTACCAGGAAACATTTGTTGGAAAAAACACTCTTCCTACCGAAAGAAGCAGCGTGACAATCCCACTAATTAGCAAATCATTGCAGGTGTGCGTCACTGTTCCACCCTGCACCGGAAAACACGTGATCTGGTGAGGAAGTAGGAGGTAACGATACAACGTGGAATTCATAGGACAGAACTATGCCAATAATTTGACGTGTATGCATAATTCTGACCCCGTTAAATGAGAGAATATCCAAAATAAAGTAAAAATTAGTGTACCCAATTCTTGTTTTTTAAATAATTGATGTACGTTGTGTTCTCATTCCATCTTGGGGAAACAGCCGTTCAAATAAACCATTACTGGCCACTGAGGCCATGATGAATGTATGGGAACTTTACATCTTTGTATATTCATGTTAGTTTGGTTTGTTGGCAGATGATTGTCGTCACATATGGCGTTACTGAGTGCACGTTTACCTTTCCTGTCGAAATGGTGCCCCCCAGTGGTCAGTGTGTGGAACTGACACATAGTGCATCAGGACCCATTATCACAGCCCCCTATTAAAATGAATAGCACCGTATTTTATCATTTTTCATACCACTTTGACTCCTGTGCTTACTATTTATTCTTTTCATTATTTAAGTAGGGTATAATTATATATTCCAGACTTATCTATCACCGCAAAATTTTTCTGTTTGACTCTGTTATTTATTTGTGTATGTACTCGTATTTTTTATATTTTCGCCTTTTGGTTTTCTTTGTGTTATGGTATATTTATTTAGCTTTTACTATTGAACACGATATCTACAAACCCAATTAAAGTATTAAATTAAATATCTGAATTAAACTTGTATCCTTTTCATTTACTACAAAAACCTGGTACACGTTCAACGTTTATAAATTACCTTCCTTTTTATTATTTTTTGTAATAAAGACATTTTAATCAAAGAATTGTATCGAATCCATAAATCGATTTTCTATGCCGCTTGTCCTAATTGTATTAAGTAGCTAATATAAAACAATATACATAATAGAAATAAGTAAGTATTTAACATATTCACTTGTTAAACATGTCTGGTTTTTGCACTGTGATCTGCCATACCTCACAAACTGCAGTTGACCGCCGCCATTTTGAAGGCGTCAGGTTTCCGTCAGCTCGTGAGAGGAAACTGACGGAGGAAGAAAGCCGAGCAATCGAACCGAGCGCCTCTGGCAAGGAAGCCAGGGCCGTCACTCGACTCGACTCGACTCGTCTTGCCTGTTCGCGCTAGCATTAGCTAACGTTACATGTGCTGAGGTCGAGGGGGAACAGATCCCATCTGCTGCTACAATGCCGACAGTTACTTTACCACCAAAAGAGAATGCTCTCTTTAAGCGGATTCTGGTGAGTTGATGTCTTGAAATGTGTGATAGCTGCTGTCAGTGCAGAGGAAGTGCCGACTTAACAGAACCAACACCACCACCGCCGCCGCCGGCGGTACTCGGGCTGTTAGCACATGAGCTAGCAAAATGGCATCATTGAATGAGTGAGCTAGCCTGGCCTTGTAACCGAGCCAAAATGGTTGTTTGTGGCTTTGACGTGATGGTGGCAGTGATTCATGCCAAATGGTGAAAATACGTGACAGCATCTGAAGCCTTCAATGTTGTTATCTGTCAAACACGGTCGGTTACAAAGAAGCCCATCATCGCTAGTTGCTAACGATAGCTCGGAGTGTGTCTCGTGGTACGACTGTGTGGACTGTTAATGAGTTGTTGTGTGAACGATGACATGAATGCAGATCAGCGTCGTTTAAACAACTATTTTCTCTCTTTTTTAAAAACGATACATAAACGCGATAACTGCCAAGAAAAGTGAGGCTTGCTACAGGCTAATCGTAGCAAGCTGGCTTGTGTCTGAATTCAACACTTTGGTCATTTGTCATGTGTGTTTTTGCAAGGCTTGTGGCTTGACGGCTTGGAGATTGCTAATCATTCTTATATTGTCAAGCGTTAGTTTGCAGTGTGGCATGAGAGGAACGTTCCGAGTGGATTTAGTTAGCTCCGGCATGACTGTGTCAGCAATTCCGTAGCAGCTTTCGGGCCTGCTGTACTTGGGCAGCTAGCAAGCTACCACCCATGCCCTCGCCCCCTCGGTCCGTGTTTAGATCCATGTGTCTGCTCCGTGGTGGTTGGAGAAAGTCCATGTTTTTGTTCAATCAAGACATGGGAGATGTGCATAGTTGAGTTGGAACTGGATGGGAGAGTGGCCATCAGTGAGATAAAGAGCTCCTGTACTCTGACAGCAAGTGTTAACATGGCCTGGGAGCAGGACTACATTCTAGCACGGGCTCAGTGTCGTCACCGCCCCATTTAAGTTCGCCATCCAATCTTTACTTTCTGCTCAAAGTGACTGGAATTAATCACGAAACACTCCGCGTTTTAAAAGACAAACTAGCAAAGCTTTCTCCTGACCTTGAGCTTTATTTGGCCCTTACTCATTTTTTTCTAAATTGGTTAGTGAGTTAGTGTTGTTTGGATTACTAAAAAGTGCCCGTTTAAGTTGACGTCGACATAAGATTTGACAGCTAAAGGGGTCATTTCTATGAAAAATGGTCCGTTTATCCCGACGTGTTGTAGTATCGTAATCCCTCGCCACTTTGCGCTTAGAATTTCTCTACTTCACTCTTTCAGGGTTTTTTTTAGAAATATATTAGTTACTAAATCATGGCTGTTTAGTTTTTGAATAAGTTCTAGTATTGGTTCTAAAAAAATGTATTTTTAAGCCAATTCTACATATTTTTGATAAGGCATTCAGAAGAGGCATTCAAAGGCAGTGTGATGCTATGTAGTATTCTACACTGGTCACTAGGTGTCAGTCATTTTACTGTCATGTTTGGTGAGACACACAAGCACCAGACTCGATCGCCAGAACTACAGGCTTTTATTGCAGGTTTGCATGATCTCACAACAGTCACAATAATCCCTAACACGGGCTACTGTCGCGGCCATAAACCCACACCAAGCTAAAACTCTACTCTGAACTTCCCATCCGCTCTCCTCACTCGGCCCCCCTAGAACTGGAACGCATTTATAGCCGCACACACAAGCGCTTGTTATTTATGTCCTAAATGTCTTATTTTCTATTATGTCTACTATATTGGGTAATACGACTATACGGGTGGCTATACGGGTGTTATTTCATGTCGAGAGGGCTCTAATAATGTTTTAAAAAAAGTTTTTAATGTATTTAGAATGTCGTAAACAGTTGTTCTGTGCTCTAACTGAAAAATTAATAAATATGGACGCCGACTTGTCGGGAATAAATTTATCACGGTTGGGTCTAGAACCAATTATTTGCAATAAATGAGGGATTACTGTTTTAACTTCATTATTATAGCAAAGCAGTGTGAAATGACAACAGCGTTCACACGTGCACACAGTTCAGTGCAAGATAATCTGCAAAATAAAAGCACTGCAATATGAATCTGGATTCTACCACATCAATTAACAAAATGCACCCATTAGATTATTTTTTTTAAAGATCGATAGCCACCGGAAGACACACATGCGCATGCACAGAAACGTTAATGTAATTTTAGTCAAGACATGCAACACAAAGTTACTGCAGCACTTTTGTTAGGTAAGAGTATAAAATATCACATGAAAGCAGAAGACTTTAAATACAAATATGCACAAATGGAGGAAAACCATGTCTTGACTTGACTTGACTATCGCCCATTCCTCTTACGTCTCTGGCCAAAGGCACACGTAGCTGTGCAGGCAATGGCCGGTTTGGTTTATATCGACAACCACTTATCTTCTATCGCCTACGTCGACGTCAGTCAGCCGGTCCGTGGGGGCGTCGACAGAAACGGGTTTGACTGTACAAGTTTGGTCGTACTAATGACATTCCAGTTGCAGTTAGGCGATGTATTGGTGTGAATTAATTTCACTTTGGCTCAAGCGTTTCGCTTTGTGTCGTTACAAATGTGCCACATTATCTCATGTTTTTACACATCTAACATCAAAATATAAAGTATATAAATATACATTTTTTCTGCAGAGGTGTGTGTGTGTCTTTAAAAATTTGTGATGTAGCACTTGGTCATCGGAGAATGGTAGTTCATTGTTGTGTGCTAACTTACCTGTGATTCTGTTTATGTTTAGGTTCGCACCAGGGGTGTTCCAACCCGACATTGAGATTGGATATCAGTCCGATATCAGGCCCAAAAAAACAATATTGGTTTATTTTGGCCTGCATCTAAAATCTCCGATATTGGCACTTCAGTACAAGCAGTCCATTCAAGACTCGGTGCCAGCACGTCTTTCCAGCAGCAGCAGCCGTTCGAGTCGGCATGCAGAACCCACGTGATCGCAACAACAGCGTGTGGTAGTGTTTTTAGCAAGGAGTGCGAGGGATGTCAGCCATCTGGCTGTGGTTTTCAGACCAAAAAAAGACATTGCTGTTAACAGAGGAAAAACAAAGATTTCAAGCACCCCCCCCCCCCCCCCCCCCCACACACACACACACACACACACACTTTTAAAGCTTCCAGTCTGTTATTCCGACTCAATCAGGATGACAAGGCATCTCCAGCCTTTGCTCTTGTCAAAACTCAGCTGTGTTAGCCAGAGAATCCCTGACATGGTGTCAGCTGGTCCTTCTGTGGCAGGGCTGAAATGCAGTATAAGTTTTATTGAGATTAAGTGTATTTTCATGACAAAGACGGGCTTTGAGGTTAATTGCCATTTCATAGTATTCTGGAGTATATCCAAATAGCCATCATTAAAACTGAGGCAGCAGACTTTGCGAAAATGAATATTTGTGTCATTCTCAGAACTTTTGACCATAACCAAAGTACACCAGATGCATCAAGAAGTAAATGGGTCAGTTTTTCCTCATACGTACTGTTGCTGACTGATATTGTGTGGTTGAGCAATATCACTTGATCAAGCCTTTTCTAACACGCCACACTGCTAAACAAGTAAAAAAAAAAAAAAAAAAAGCATGCATGATCTGTGCTGATATCAGATCAACATGGGGTATTGGCCAGTAATCAAGGCTGCAATATCAGTTGTATCGGGACAGCCCTAGTTGGCACCGCGAGTAAGACTTGTTCTTTTTGATGACCGTCTGTGTCTTCAAGCTAGTTGTTGCTTTCTCTTGCATATGGTGGAGCGCCTTATGAACTGTTTCTGGTTCTGCTGACTTCCGATGCCATCTACTGGATGGAGTTGTAACGACAAGCTATTCATTCACATCATTCTTATGTGAATGTGAGCGAGAGTGAGCGGATAGTGCCACATCTAAAAAAATAAAATAAAAATAAGTAAATAAGAGCGCTAAATCCTTCTGTGGTGGTCCAAAATTAATTGTGGCGGGCCGCCACAAAAAAAATAAATGAATGCATGAGAAGCCCTGCTTTGTCTTGTGGCCTTACCATTTTGAAGTTGTAACATCACAGCAGTCCTTTCAACCGTGATGTCGCTGCGTGTACCGAGAGCTCTTTGCAACAAGGCCGTCTGCAGAGGAGCACCTTTCTGGATGACAGACCCCGCCTGTGTCAATGGGGGTTGAGGTATGGGTTTGCTGCTTAGTATGCTGGATAAGCACAGCTGGTAGGGTTTTTGTCTTAGTGTCCTGACTTGTCAAACGCATTAACGAGTCTCTGAATCGTAGCAGATGTTGCTGAAATTGCTTTCTTGTCAGTAGGGCAAGTGAGTTTGCAGTTGGTTTGAATGTGAACATCTTTCACGCTAAGGTCAACAATCCATCGGTATGTATTTTAATATATATGTCATTCAGTGGGCAAGTGTCTTTGCTGTCTGAAAGTTCTGAACTCCTGTTGTACTGAGCAGAATAATGCTGACCTGAGTTGAGCCATAGTTGGTTGTGAAGGTCTGTGTTGCTGTATCTCTGCTCCTCATAGCTGACGTCATGTTGTTGTCTAGAATGCAAACCAAGTGAGTAGATAAACTAAACACCCGCCCCCTCCCCGAGGAAGATGAAAGTGGTGGAGTGGCCAAGTATGTCTCCTCCAGACCTAAACCCTATTGAACACCTGTGGGGCGTCCTCAAGCCGAAGGTGGAGGAGAGCAAGATGTCTTAACACCCACCAGCGCCATGATGTCTTGGACACTTGGACATGTTCACCGTGAGGTGTAATTATCATTTGTGTTCCCAGATGTAGACAATAGTGGCTGTGTTGACTTATTTCAAAGGACAAGAAATCTGTGCTGCTTTCCAAGCTGTAGACTGACCACTCTTAAGTTACACCCAAGCTTCATTTGGAAAGATCATCTCAGTTGCTGAAATGTGAGCAGGATATTCACTTTTATCCGTCCATCCATCCATTTTGTAAGCCGCTCATGCTCATTAGGGTCACGGGGGTACGCTGGAGCCTATCCCAGCTGACTTTGGGCGAGAGGCGGGGTACACAATGGCCTGGTTGCCAGCCAATCTCAGGATATTGACTTTCAGCAGATGGGTATAAAAAGTTGGGTAACCTGATTCACTTGAAGCCCTATTACCACCAACCAGTACAGTTATGGTTTGCAATTTTAAAATTGACATCATTAAAAGTCATTTTTATTGTACACAAAAGTAATTTTTCACAGTTTTGCAAGTCTAACACATTGGCACAAGACATTGGTTTGTCTTTCTGTACTTCATTCTTGTGGCTCTCACGTTTGTTTGTTTTTTGGCGTTGTCGCTGTCCACCCAGGTTGTAGACTTTGCGAAGAGTTCTCTGTGCCCTTGTGACCTCAACGTTGCCTTTCTCATTTAACAGCGATGTTACGAGCACAAGCAGTACAGAAATGGACTCAAGTTCTGCAAACAAATCCTTTCCAACCCCAAGTTTGCGGAGCATGGAGGTAAGTATCCAAATTGTGGATGTATAGTAATCCCTCGCCACTTTGCGATTCCAATTTTGCGGCTTCACCCTTACCACAGTTTTCCAAAAGTATATTCATTAATAAATGATGCTGTTTCGTGGTTGATTACAACCTATTATTAGTTTAAAAAGGGCATATTTAAGCAACGTATTTTGTTGCCTAAATGAAATATTTTCAAGTAGGGTTGTTGACGATAAACCGATGAGACCAGATATCCTTTTGACAAAGGAACGATTCCAATTAGCTGGTGGACGCTTCCTGTATCTGATAATCAGCCATAAATCTTTAGATGAATGGATTTTGGAGACACGCGCGGCTATTGCGAGAGAAGCAATCGGTTGGCAGTGTCACCAGAGTGTGGGCTGCCGGCGGAAGGATTGTCACGCTTGCGCCATAGCCTGCCATGGCTGAAGACGAGAATGGGTGTAAATGGTAGCGGGTAGGTTTCCTACCTACCTGGAGTGTTGAAAACACTACCATGCTCATTCTGAAATGTTGCACGTTGTTATGACATCATTATGTTATCATTATTGTTATGACATTTTGAGTATGGGATTGATCAAAGAAAAAGAGGTCTGTGTCTAACCAATATAAACATGTCAAAAATTAACCGTAGAATCGAATTGTATTGTTGGTACACTGCATCGAATCGTATGGAATTGTTCTGTTTTTAAAATATATCCTTTTTGAATCGTATGGTAAGTTGTTTATCTAGATTTGAATCGAATCGTCTATCACAAAGAGATTTACATCCCCATTTTCAAGCATAAAAGTGGCTAAATAAAAAAAAAAATATATATATATATATATATGTATATATATATATATATATATATATGTATATGTGTATGTATGTATATATATATATGTATGTGTATATATATATATATATATATATATATATATATATATATATATATATATATATATATATATATATATATATGAAAAGCATTCAGAAGATGCGTTCAAAGATGTTGTGATGATATATAGTAGTCTACACTGGTCATTAGATGTCAGATGTCAGTAATGTTACATTGATGAGACAATAGCCCCCGCAGGAAGTGCTGGACAAAATACAAAGTAAAAAAGAACAAGTAATGCAATGCTAACATGCGTGAGTCTATACTATGTCTTATATGCTCTTATGTCTACTGTATTGGGTAATAGGAGTGTAAAGGTGACTATATGGGTGTTATTTCATGTCTAGAGGGATCTAAACATTAAAATGTGTGAAATGTGTTAAAATATGTTTAGAAGGTCATGAACAGGTTTTCTATGCTCTAACTATGAAAGTATTTGATATTTAAACGAGGAATCCTACTTTGCGGACATTGGCTACCAATGAATGGCAATAAACGAGGGATTACTGTATGTGTAATGACACGCCTGAAAATGGTCTTTCTAATTGGGTGAGCATACTGATGTCCTTTCCAGAAACCCTGGCTATGAAGGGCCTCACCCTGAACTGTCTGGGGAAGAAGGAAGAGGCCTACGACCTGGTCAGAAGAGGCTTGCGCAATGACCTTAAGAGTCATGTCTGTATCCTTAAATACGTTTCAGACACTGCTGACAGGTGTGGTCATGGTTTATTGTTCACCGAGTTTGTGTGGCAAATGATCATCCATTGTAGTGAAAGTGGAAGTGTAATAGCCAGAAGATGTGTATTGGCATCTGCATCTTAGTGTATGCTCTTCTGTATAGAGTTTGTGTGTGGATTGTTTGTGTATTCTGGCAGCCTTCCACAGTCTAAAAACACGTATGTTCAGGTGTGGCTGCCGTCTGTGTCGGCCCTGTGATTGGGGTGTAGTCCTCTACCACCTCCAGCTTCTCATGACCGTGAACAGGAGAGGTGCTGTAAGACAATCGATAGTACTCCTGGTCAGAACAGAACCATACTTAAAAATAACTAGAGACAAAGATCTGCTTCAGTTTGATTTTTGACATGAGCTGTTTATTTATTTATGTATTTATTTTTTTTACACAGTAGTCTTAACGCTAGAAAACATTGTTACTGGACATGCTATAAGAGCACTCTTGTCTCTGAGGAGTATAGTCAGCACATCCTCTTTTTACCGCCTGTCCTCTCTGACCCCCAATTCATCTCATCAGCCTGAACTGTCCTTCAACACAAAACTGCCATTAAAGACTAGTGATGAGATTTGTTCAGTTTTTACCACAGGGACGCAATCTATCTGTGGTAGGGATGCTCCAATCCAGCTTTTATGCTTACCGATTCTGATACCGATCATCCACGAGCGAGATTGGCCGATACCGATCGCATGGATTAGCTGTACAGTTTTCCACTTATTCATGATGAGCGCTATTGGCCTGGCCCGTCGTTAGACTATTCCAAGGGCCCCTGCTCAAAATCAGCTGGCGAGCTCGGAGACCCCTCTGATAATATCACCATCATAAGGCTGGACGCAATATGTGTTTATGTTCATTAAACAACCACACACAAATAGTGTTTCAAGGACGGGACATAATTAACATAATGACAACAGAGCAAAATCTTTCACTGACAATTGAAAAAGGTAGTGTGTACCCCATGAACGACATATCTTCTAGGGGCTTCCCCCTGGGACAAACACGAGCTCCTCGTTTGTTTTAAAAACAAAATGTCACTTTGGTAAAATGTCACATTTGGAGTCCGAAGACCAGAAGCTAGGCGGATAACTCTAGCTAGCTGCCGCCAGTGTCAGGTACAGCCAGTGGCAGCTAGACAAAGATACATGAAAAGTCAAACATCAATAGGTTTGATAAGGGAGTGGGCCAACACTCTGGCATCGATTGGTGTAGTCTGTGTCAAGCTGTCAAACTGAAGCCAGACTAGTTTGGATTCTTGCGGCAATACTGGACAAAGTGCGTGAATACCAAAATAGTTGTCAATTCTTAATCAACTAGTCATTAATTGGTGCAGCTCTGGAAAGGATTCACGAAAATCATCCATCCTACATTCCACAATCAGTCCTGTTGCTTAGTTTTAAAAAAACAAAAAAACAAGCTGCTGAAATACCTGAAAACAAATGACGTAATGTGTCGGAAAGCACCATCACTAGAGTCGTAATCCTGAATTGTGATTAAACCAGGAATTATTGCTGGCCTGTTTAAATGCAATCTCATGACAAAGTCATTGTTGACTTCATCAGTTTTCCATACTATTGATCTAATGGTGTGGAGCGTATCTCTATTGTTCATGTTCCTTAAGGCCCACTCAGGCTGGCACGTGTACGGTTTACTACAGCGCTCCGATAAGAAGTACGACGAGGCCATCAAGTGTTACCGTAATGCGCTGAAGTGGGACAAGGACAACCTGCAGATCCTACGAGACCTGTCCCTGCTGCAGATCCAAATGAGAGACCTGGAAGGCTACCGGGTTAGCACAGACATAAGCAACGATGGCCTAATGGCCCTAACAGCTAATGAATTCTGAATAGGCCACAGTGTCATCAGAGCTGTGCTGTATTATTTCAGCCAAGAATGATTGTTTCAAAAGTTCTGCTCTCAAGCAGGACCAGTTAAACCTGTGTGCCACATTGTTCCTGCAGGAGACACGGTACCAGCTGTTGCAGCTCCGTCCCGCTCAGCGAGCTTCCTGGATCGGCTATGCCATTGCTTATCACCTCCTGGAAGACTATGAGATGGCAGCAAAGATCATTGAAGAGTTCCGGAAAACACAACAGGTTTGCATATATTTGCTGTGTATGGCTGCCAACAAGCCCTCTGTATTTATAGCTAAGAATAGATAAGCTCGCTGTTATAGTAACGCCACTGCTCCTTTTAACTGAAAAGTGAGAATTTATGACGTGATTATGACATGATCCTATGGATTGGATTCATCCAGTAGTCTTGTCTGCCGCCGCATCCTCTGTATGGACTTTTATCTTGCAAAGAACACAGGTCGAGTTTTGTTTAGAGCTTAGCTTATAATAGTCATCGGAGGCACATGAATAAAAATAACAAAATCAGTGTGACATTGGTGTCTGAAAGACTAACAGTTACGCAGTACGCTTGAACACCTCATCTACACAATACAGTGCAGAAGAAAGGAGACGGACTGGAAGTTTTTCATTGTTTTGTGTAATAAATACACTAGGTCCCCAACTTGCGAACATCCGACTAGCGAACATTCGCGGATACGAACACAAGCCGACTGGTGTATATTTTCATGTATTTTGCCTTATAACGCCGTATTTATACTGCTACATGCTTGATCAGTAGAGGGCACTGTGACACTGCTGATGGGACCAACAGGAGGTTGGTTGAGGAAGAGGAGAGAGAAAGGCTAAGAGTTTTATGATACAACCCGGACAGAGCGTGTGATTAAAGTTTATGAAGAATTAATAGGCCTGCTTAATTCTACACCACCCACAGAACACTACCTCTTTTAGAAGAGTCTAACAACGACGACCATTTGTCCTTTTTTTCAATAACTCCTCCTTCTCCTCCACCACAACGACGTATGCTTGACCACTCCTCTCCAAAGGTAAATAACATTTATCATTACGTATTATTATATCATTTTTTTAATTGTTTTTTTCATTAATTATCCTTGTTTAATATTACTACTGCATCCAAACTCATATTTACATACATACACATACAAATTAGAATGTCATGGAAAAGTTGTTTAATTTCCATAATTCCATTCAAAAAGTTAAACTTTCATAGATTATAGATTCAGGGCCCACAATTTAAACGATTTCAAGTGTTTGTTTATTTTTACATAATTTGGGCTTCCAGCTCATAAAACCCACAAAAACAGGAATTGAAAAAATTAGAATACTGTGAAGAAATCACCATTTACTTCTCAGTTTTTGCAGGAAAAAAAGAAAGAAATTAAGATCACAACAAATCAATCAAAATATGGTACTTTCAAAACGATATGTCAATCTTCAATACTTGGTTGGGAATCCCTTTGCCTTAATCACTGCCTCGATGCCACATGGCATTGAAGCAATCAGCCTTTGGCATTGCCTGGGAGTTATGGAAGCCCAGATTTCCTTGATGCTTGCCGTCAGCTCTTCTTTGTTGTTGGGTCTGGTGCCCCTCATTTTCCTCTTGAGAACACCCCATAGATTCTTAATGGGGTTTAGGTCCGGTGAGTTGGCTGGCCAGTCAAGCACTGTGATGGCATGGGCATCAAACCAGGTTTTGGTGCTTCTGGCGGTATGGGCAGGGGCCAGGTCCTGCTGGAAGATGAAATCTGCATCTCCATACAGATCCTCAGCAGAAGGAATCATGAAGTCCTCTAAAACATTCTGGTAGACTGTTGCGGTGACCTTGGATTTAAGAAAGCAGAGTTTACCAACACCTGCACCGGACATTGCACCCCAAATCATGACGGACTGTGGATATTTCACACTGGACCTCAGGCAGCTTGGGTTCTGTTCCTCACCCGTCTTCCTCCAAACCCTTGGACCTTGATTCCCAAATGAAAGGCACACTTTACTTTCATGGGAAAAGAGGACCTTGGACCACTGGCCAACAGTCCAGTCCTTCTTCTCCTTGGCCCAGTGGAGACGCTTCCTACGGTAGCTCAGGTTCAGAAGTGGCTTGACCCGAGGAACCCGACAGTTGTAGCCCATCTCCCGGATGCGTCTGAATGTGGTGGTTTCTGAAGCTGTGACTCCCGCCTCATTCCACTCTTTCTGGATCTCTGCCAGATTCTTGAATCTTCCCTGTGTGATAATCCGCTGAAGCCCACGGTCATCTCTTTGGCTGGTGCATCTTCTCCTGCCACATTTTGCCCTTCCTCTAGACTTTCCATTGATATGCTTGGACACAGCACTCTGAACAACCAGCCTCCTTAGCTATGAACTTTTGTGGCTTACCCATCCTATGGAGGGTATCAATGATGGTCTTCTGGCCAGTTGTCATGTCTGCAGTCTTCCCCATATTGAACCCAACTGAGACAATTGAACCAAACTGAAGCAATTTAATGACACCTGGGGAAGCCTGTGCAGGTGATTTGAGTTTAGTAGATGATTAGCGTGTGACACTCAAAAACATTCATGCCCTGCAAAATTTGGGCTGATTTCTTCACAGTATTCTAATTTTTTGAATTCCTGTTTTCGTGGGTTTAATGAGCTGGAAGCCCAAATTATGTAAAAATAAACAAATAAATACTCGAAATCGTTTAAATTGTGGGCCCTGAATCTATAATCTATGAAAGTTTAACTTTTTGAATGGAATTATGGAAATTAAACAACTTTTCCATGACATTCTAATTTGTTGGAAAGGGTCTGTACTGTATATGAATACATGTACATGTAGTACCTATATCATTGGTAATATTACCTTTTACCTGACTTAAGAACAAATCGACATAAGAACGGTCGTCTGGAACCAATTGTGTTCGTAAGTTGGGGACCTAGTATAATTATTAATAAAATAAATTAAATCAATTTAAGAAATATACTTAAATAATTAAAATATAATAATGTGTCTCATAATTTATTATATCAAACAGGTGAGGAATTATTCAGTAAAATGTTTGTTTTAATTGTGCAAGAATAGGATACATGGCTTTAGGTCAAATGTCTGAAGGGGACACCAACAATTGGAGGATGCCAGTGGGGTACAATGTGGGCTGTGCATTTTTTGTTTTCAGCTAATATCTTGGAGAAACACATTTTCGCATCATTGCCCATCCCTTATGTTTCTTACTAATTGTATTGCTTTCTTTTTTTTTTTTTCTTCTATCCAATGATGCGCATGCAGACATCTCCTGACAAGGTGGACTACGAGTACAGTGAGCTGCTGCTTTACCAGAACCAGGTGCTGAGAGAAGCAGGTCTTTACAAGGAGGCTCTGGAGCATCTGTCCAACTATGAAAAGCAGATCTGTGACAAATTGGCAGTGGAAGAGACGCGAGGTGGGTAAAGTCTCTGTCACTCACTGATTCCGCCATTCCCCCCCCCCCCCCCCCCCCCAGGTAACGCTTTGCAACAGGCTATATTTTAGGTGGGTGTGGCTATGCAGAGTTTTCTATGACAGCGCAGCGTAGCACATGTATTATTGGAATCCACAAAGGCATCACCGAGATGTCATGTGGTATTGTATTGTGTTATTTCTTCAGGAGAGTTGTTGTTGAAGTTGGAGCGCCTGAATGAGGCTACAGATGTCTACCATCGCCTACAGGAGAGGAACCCAGAAAACTGGTCCTATTATCACGGCATGGAGAAAGCCCTAAAACCAAGTAACATATGTTGTCCTTCCTATGAAAAACACCAACACTGTATATCGTGTGTGTATACACACACACACACACACACACACATATATGTATATAATGTGTGTGTGTGTGTGTGTACACACACAATTGAATATTATACAATAGAGCCCTGCTGTTTGCAAGGGTTTTGTTCCAAGACCCCTCCACAAATAATAGATGCACCCATACAAAGCCCTAAAAATGTTTTTTGATACTCTAAACCCTATAACATGTCTGTCAGTTATTCAATGCACTTTAAATTCAGTTTTTGACATTAAAGAATTACAGTATTCAGTATAGCCTTACGGTGGCCAGGTGGTTAGCATGTTTAGTGTGGTTAGCCACACAGTCAGGAGTTTGGAAGACCTGTGTGGAGTTTGCATGTTCTCCCTGTGCGTGTGTGGGGGTTTCTCTGGGTACTCTGGCTTCTCCCATTCCAAAAACATGCATGTTAGGTTAATTGGAGACTCTAAATGACACTAAATTGTTCATAGGTATGAATGTGAGTGTCTGTGCCCTGTGATTGGCTGGCGACCAGTCCAGGGTGTACCCACACCTCGACCAAAGCCAGCCTATCCTAGCTGACTTCGGGCGAGAGGCAGGGTATTTTTTTACATTCTTTTATTCTATCCAAAATTGCCCAAAAACCTATAATATGAGTGAGGTATACATTTTTTGTGTGTAAAAAGGTTTAACCACTAATGAATGCTTGTGGCCAGTTTGTATTTACTATGTGCACAATAAATATGTCCATTCCAAAAAAGGTTTAAACTGAATATATATCATTGATCATCCACAGGGAGAAGGCAGGCTCGTGTTGGCCTTTCAAAGCCTTGATGTGCACCTTTGTGTCAGTGTGCCTCTTGATGGTATTGTTGGCTTATCTTTCCCGCTCCCCACTACAACTAGACTGGTCATGCTTTGATTATCACAAGTTTTTTTTCCACCAATAGCCAACCAGCTTTCGCATTGAATATCCTTCCTGAGCCTTGAGCGCTTACTAACGTGAAAAAAATGTAACTTACCAGAAGAAAAACACGTTATTTACGGTTTAAAGCACAGAAAAGAAACGGGAGCAAATGCCGAACAGCAAAATAGGCGGGAATCCACTGTATGTGAAATGTGTTCAAAGCTGTCTTGCCTGCGTATTGAATAAGCATTCATGTTTTGCCTTTTTCTGTAGGTAGTGTGGAGGAAAGATTTAAGGTCTATGAGGATGCCTGGGAGAAGTTTCCTAAAGGCCTGGTTCCTCGCCGACTGCCCCTCAACTTTCTCACTGGTGTGACCAGCAGTGCAACATGAACTTCTACTTGTAGTGGGAAAAAAACAAGCTAATCCATTATTAATTGCTGTCATGACTCAAGACAATTTTACTGGTATTATTTGTTTGTTTTTGTCATATGCTCTTCATCTCACCTTGTCTTCGTCCCATAGGGGACAAATTCCGAGATTGTCTGGACAGGTACCTGAGGATGAACTTCAGTAAAGGGTGTCCGCCTGTCTTCACCACCCTAAAGTCTCTCTACAACGACAAAGAAAAGGTGACAGCAGAGATGATGTAATATTTGAACCACGCAAATGTCAATGCGTACAATATACGTATTGCAATGATTCATTTGATTGGATAACGTTCCCTCTCGTCCATACAACTTGTCCTTTGCAGGTTTCAATTATAGAAGAGTTGGTGGTTGGGTTTGAGACGTCATTAAAAAGCTCCAGACTGTTCAGTCAAAATGGTAAGACCCAGCAGTGACGGAACGCACAGAAAAGGGAAATAAATATGTGTTCATGTTTCACATAAGGACAAAATAAAAATGCAGTTTTCTTTTACCAGGCTTTGATGAACTGTGGTCTACACTGGCCACTAGGTGTCACTAGTCACATGCACCAGACTTGGTCACCAATGACAGGATTTTATTATTTTATAATTATCTCACAACAGGCACAATAATAACATAATAATAGTCATGATCATAACACGGGCTACTGTTGTGGACATACTAAAACAGCTAAAACTCAACTGAATCCTCGGCTTCCCTTCCTGTCCATACGTCCGGAAGACATTTATTGAAACACACACGAGTCTTATGTCCCAAATGGCTTACTTTCTCTGATTATATGTACTATATTGGGGAATAGGAGTGTAAAGTTGACTGTAGGGGTGTTGTTTCATGTCTAGAGGGCTCTGTTAATGTTAAAAGCAGTGTTTGTAAGGTCATAAACAGGTTTTCTGTGCTCTAACTACGAAAATCTATTTATAAATAAGGAATCCTACTTCGAGGAAATTGACTTAAACCAATTAACCGCGAAAGACAAGGGATGACTGTATACTGTAGTGTCGAGGGGGGTACCCAGCATGCCTTGCAGGCACTATGTAAAGAAGTTACATGTTTGTTGTTAGCACTTGAATGTAGAATGGTCGTTCATTGTTGTTGACTGGTAACATATGCTACTTGTTGAGCTGTTTCTTTTTAGTAAGCCTATGTTATGCTATGTTTTATGAGCCTCTGTTGTTGGCTATCATTGTTGGCTATTGCTTGCTAGGTAAAGCGCACCTTCCTTATGTAAGCTGAAGTGCCTCTGACCATTTCCTGTGCCACTCAAGATCGGCGCAATATTGATGAACCCGATAATAAGGCCTTATAATAATGTGTGACCAAGTTAGTTGTGGTGTGTGCATATGGGGTATGCCAAGAAGCAGCGTTACGATGCCATCTATTAAAAAAAAAAACAGGTAGCACCAAATCTATCTGTGGTGTTCCATAAGTGAATGTTGTAGTGAGCAGGTATCTTCTAATGATCAAATGATATTCCTTCTTGCAGTCTAATATATACTAATCAAGCTAAACTGACTGAATCTGTGTGCACTGTTGCAGATGAGAGTAAAGAAGAGCCACCAACCACGTTGCTTTGGGTGCAGTACTTCCTGGCTCAGCACTACGACATGGTTGGCCAGCAGACACTGGCTCTAGAATACATCAACACAGCCATCGAGAGTACGCCAACTCTCATTGAACTCTTCCTTATCAAAGCCAAGATTTACAAGGTAGCCTGTGCTACATAATTACACATTTACCATCCATGTTTGAAAGGCATTGTGTCATAGTTAAGGTATTGAGCTTTCATCCTCTTGCAGCATGCCGGGAACATCCGAGAAGCAGCCCAGTGGATGGATGAGGCCCAGGCTTTGGACACTGCTGATAGATTCATCAACTCAAAATGTGCCAAGTACATGCTGAAGGCCGGCATGGTCAAAGAGGCGGAGGAGATGTGCTCCAAGTTCACACGGGTGAGAAACTGTGAAAGTGTGTACACATGCAAGTATTCTGAGAGCAGGGCCCTCGCCTATTAAAATGTGCGTGGAAATCTGACAGTCGGCGTACGCCAGAAACCCAAAATGTGCATACGTACGGACAAAAATATTCAATATGTCACGTACGTACGTAACTCCAGCCCATGTCATGCCCTCTCCATGCCTTCAATTCACCAGAAATGGTGAATGCAAAGTAGCTCATGAATGTGGCGTCTATATTTAACGACCCTTGATTGCACTTTGCTCGTTTCTTCTGAGTCATGGCTGCTGAGAAGCCGAAGACGAAGAAGCGGAGCTTCACTAAAACCGAGGTGGAAATCTTAGTTGGAGAGCTGGAGGCCCATAGAAACATAATATTTGGGGGACAAAGTAGTGGCATCACAAGGAAGATGGGTGAGTCCACTGTCAACAGCGTCAGTGGAACGGGGAGCCGTGGTAGAACTTTTACAAAAAAGTGGTCTGATATCAAGGCACACATTTCCATTTTTCCTAATTGGTACCACATTTTAGATGAACACAAGCTTAGCAACATCTGTTTAATTTAAAGGTGGACGCAGTGACTCACAACGGGATGAAATCATGTTGAAAATGAATTGCTGTCATTCCAGACGGATATTTTTAAATTATTTAACTCGCATCTTCATCCGCAACGGTGCGCCATCTTGTTTACGTGTGTTCCACAGTGGAAGACGACTTCGTCACATAAACACGAACGGAGAGGCGACAGTGTGCAGGGACACGGCGGGAGAAAAATATAGCGCAGAGTGATTTGTGAGGCAGTTTTTGATGATGCAAATGTATTACTCTTTTGAACGCATATTGTTTTGAGAAGCCAAACTTGACTTGAAATACCCAGCAACTGAGCAGAACTATGTTCCTCGTCACGGAAATCCGACCAGAACTGGACTCGCGGGACCAAATGGGGGCGTAAGTCACTGTTGAAATACTCCACTGCTGATGGGGATGTCAAAACATCCGAACTATCCCTTTAACTGCAAAACTTTCTGAGCCTTTAATTGGTCGCTTTGTCTTAACTGATTCTGAGCACCTGTCTGCTTTCATGTTACAAGGTCAGATCTATTATGGAATGGAATGAAAGTGCGAGATAGACATGTAAAGTGCTTGCTTTTCCACAACTCTCATGGTTTGGACCTAGGAATCTGATGTTGTCCTTCCGCAGGAGGGGGCGTCAGCAGTGGAGAACCTGAATGAGATGCAGTGTATGTGGTTCCAGACAGAGTGTGCACTTGCCTACAAAGATATGAACAAGTTCGGGGAGGCTCTCAAGAAGTGCCATGAAATTGAAAGGGTAGGTTTTACCAGACAGTGATTGCACATGTATTTCTCATGACATTTATTCTTCCTCGTGGTCCTTGTTCAGCATTTTGTAGAGATCACGGACGACCAGTTTGATTTCCACACCTACTGCATGAGGAAGATGACGCTGCGCTCATACGTGGACCTGCTGAAGCTGGAGGACGTGCTCCGAATGCATCCCTTTTACTACAAGGCCGCTGTCACTGCCATCCAGATATACCTGAGCCTCCATGACAATCCTCTCACTGATGACTGCAAGGAGCTACAGGCCGACACTGGTAAAGACCACAAACTTTAGGTTTACTTGGACAGAGTATGTTTTCTGCAGGAAAACACGCAGAGGAACCTTTGCTTGCCTCACCTTGCAGCTAACCTGTCGGACAAAGAGCTGAAGAAGCTCAGAAACAAGCAACGGCGAGCCCAGAAAAAGGCCCAGCTGGAGGAGGAGAAGAAGAACGCAGAGAAGGAGAAGCAGTTGAAGAATCAGAAGAAGAAGAAGGAGGATGACGACGAAGAGATCGGAGGCCCGAAGGAGGAGCTCATTCCTGACAAGTTGGTCAAGGTTGGTCGGAGATATTAGCGACAGCTCAGAAGGTCAAGCTGGTGTCGACACCGAGTGACAGTTCCTGACATCTTCTGTGCAGGTAGAAAATCCACTGGAAGAAGCCGTCAAGTTCCTGATACCTCTCAAACACCTGGTCAAAGACAAAATTGACACACATCTACTGGCATTTGAAATCTACTTCAGAAAAGGTTAGCTTCACCAGCAGTTTATTTGCCCTCTTTGACCAAACACTAAGCGCTCCGTAAACCCCATAGGTTGGGATAACTTGACAGTCAAACTGCTGATGTGTTGTCTTTTCAGAAAAGTACCTGTTGATGCTCCAGTCAGTGAAGAGAGCGTTTGCTATTGATCCAGACCACCCATGGCTACACCAGTGTCTAGTGCGCTTCTTTAAAGGAGGTGAAACAAATCTCATGATCTTTTTTAACTCACGGCTTGGTCCTCCGTGTTCTTGTTACCAAAAAGTGCCCGCTTAAGCTGGAATTTTACACGCATCAGTGTTTCCCATGCATTCTCTCATAAGCAGTATAACACACCTTTTATGCCAGAGAATAAGAAGAGGAGTCTTGAAATATGTGTTTTACATAAAAAGCTAGGGCTGTCAAATGATGAAAAATGTTATTCAGATTAATCACAGTATTTACATTAATTAATCCTGATGATCACCATTGACCACAAATGCTCCAAATGAACTGAATGTCAGTCAAGCTAAAAGATACCACACAAGTCTAAACATCCATCCATCCATCCATCTTCTACCGCTTATCCGAGATCGGGTCGCGGGGGCAACAGCCTAAGCAGGGAGGCCCAGATTTTCCTCTCCCCGGCCACTTCGTCCAGCTCCTCCCGGCGGATCCTGAGGCGTTCCCAGGCCAGTTGGAAAACATAGTCTCTCCAACGTGTCCTGGGTCTTCCCCGAGGCCTTTTACCGGTCGGACTTGCTCTGAACACCTCCCCAGGGAGGCGTCCGGGAGGCATCCTGACCAGATGCCCAAGCCACCTCATCTGGCTCCTCTCAATGCGGAGGAGCAGCGGTTCTACTCCGAGTCTCTCCCGGATGACAGTGCTTCTCACCCAATCTCTAAGGGAGAACCCAGCCACCCTACGGAGAAAACTCATTTCGGCCGCTTGTACCCGCGATCTTGTCCTTTCGGTCATTACCCAAAGCTCATGACCATAGGTGAGGGTAGGAACGTAGATCGACCAGTAAATTGAGAGCTTTGCCTTTTGGCTTAGCTCTCTCTTCACCACAACACACCGATGTAGAGTCTGCATCACTGCAGACGCCGCACCAATTCGCTTATCGATCTCGCGTTCCATCCTTCCCTCACTCGTGAATAAGACCCCAAGGTACCTAAACTCCTCCACTTGGGGCAGGATCTCATCCCCGACCTGGAGATGGCATTCCACCCTTTTCCGGGCGAGAACCATGGACTCGGACTTGGAGGTGCTGATACTCATCCCGGCCGCTTCGCACTCGGCTGCGAACCGATCCAGTGAAAGTTGAAGTTCACTGCTTGATGAAGCCAGCAGGACCACATCATCTGCAAAAAGCAGAGACTCAATCCTGCAGCCATCAAACCGGAACCCCTCAACACCCTGGCTGCGCCTAGAAATTCTGTCCATAAAAATAATGAACAGAATCGGTGACAAACGGCAGCCCTGGCGGAGTCCAACCTTCACTGGAAACGGGTCCGACTTACTGCCGGCAATGCGAACCAAACTCTGACACCGGTCATACAGGGAACGAACAGCTTGAATTAGCTGGTCCGTTACCCTATACTCCCGGAGTACTCCCCACAAAATTCCTCGTGGAACACGGTCGAATGCCTTCTCCAAGTCCACAAAACACATGTAGACTGGTTGGGCAAACTCCCATGCACCCTCAAGGACCCTGCTGAGAGTGTAGAGCTGGTCCACAGTTCCACGACCAGGACGAAAACCACACTGCTCCTCCTGAATCCGAGATTCAACTATCCGGCGGATCCTCCTCTGCAGAACCCCTGAATAGACCTTACCAGGGAGGCTGAGGAGTGTGATTCCACGATAGTTGGAACACACTCTCCGGTCCCTCTTCTTAAAAAGGGGAACCACCACCCCGGTCTGCCAATCCAGAGGCACTGCCCCCGATGTCCACGCGATGCTGCAGAGTCGTGTCAACCAAGACATGCCCACAGCATTCATGGCCTTAAGGAACTCCGGGCGGATCTCATCCACCCCCGGGGCCCTGCCACCGAGGAGCTTTTTGACAACCTCAGCAACCTCAGCCCCAGAGATAGGAGAGCCCACCATCGAGTCCCCAGGCTCCGCTTCCTCATAGGACGACGTGTCGGTGGGATTGAGGAGGTCTTCGAAGTATTCTTTCCACCGATCCACAACATCCCGAGTTGAGGTCAGCAGCACACCATCCCCACCATACACGGTGTTGACTGTGCACTGCTTCCCCCTCCTGAGACGCCGAATGGTGGTCCAGAATCTCTTCGAAGCCGTCCGGAAGTCGTTCTCCATGGCTTCTCCGAACTCCTCCAATGTCCGAGTTTTTGCCTCAGCGACTGCCAGAGCCGCAGACCGCTTGGCCTGCCGATACCTGTCAGCTGCTTCCGGAGTCCCATGAGCCAAAAAGGCCCGATAGGACTCCTTCTTCATCTTGACGGCATCCCTCACCACTGGTGTCCACCAACGGGTTCTGGAATTACCGCCACGACAGGCACCAACCACCTTACGGCCACAGCTGCGATCAGCTGCCTCGACAATAGAGGCACGGAACATGGCCCATTCAGACTCAATGTCCGCCACCTCCCTCGGAACATGGTCGAAGCTCTCCCGGAGGTGGGAGTTGAAACTCCTTCTGACAGGGGACTCTGCCAGTCGTTCCCAGCAGACCCTCACAATACGTTTGGGCCTGCCAGGTCTGACCGGCATCCTCCCCCACCATCGGAGCCAACTTACCACCAGGTGGTGATCAGTTGACAGCTCCGCCCCTCTCTTCACCCGAGTGTCCAAAACATATGGCCGCAAGTCCGATGATACGACCACAAAGTCAATCATGGAAGTGCGGCCTAGGGTGTCCTGGTGCCAAGTGCACATGTGGACACCTTTATGCTTGAACATTGTGTTTGTTATCGACAATCTGTGACGAGCACAGAAGTCCAATAACAAAGCACCGCTCGGGTTCAGATCAGGGGGGCCGTTCCTCTCAATCACGCCTCTCCAGGTCTCACTGTCGCTGCCAACGTGAGCATTGAAGTCCCCCAGCAGAACAAGGGAATCGCCCGAGGGAGCACTCTCCAGTACTTCCTCTAGAGACTCCAAAAAAGGTGGGTATTCTGAACTGCTGTTTGGCGCATAAGCACAAACAACAGTCAGGACCCGTCCCCCCACTCGAAGGCAGAGGGAAACTACCCTCTCGTTCACCGGGTTAAACTCCAACATGCCGGCCACAAGCCGGGGCGCAACAAGAATTGCCACCCCTGCCCGTCGCCTCTCACTGCTGGCAACGCCAGAGTGGAACAAGGTCCAACCCCTCTCAAGAGGACTGGTTCCAGAGCCCTTGCTGTGCGTTGAGGTGAGTCCGACTATATCTAGCCAGAACTTCTCAACCTCATGCACCAGCTCAGGCTCTTTCCCTACCAGAGAGGTGACATTCCATGTCCCTAGAGCTAGTTTCTGTAGCTGAGGATTGGACCGCCAAGGTCCCCGCCTTCGGCTGTCACCCAGCTCACTCTGCACCCGACCCCTTTGGCCCCTCCCATGAGTGATGAGCTCATTGGAGGGGGGACCCATGTTGTCTCTTCGGGCTGTGCCCGGCCGTGCCCCATGGGCGTAGGCCCGGCCACCAGACGCTCGCCATCGTGCCCCTCCTCCAGGCCTGGCTCCAGAGGGGGGCGCCGGTGACCCGCGTCCGGGCAAGGGAAAACGTGGTCCCATGTTTTTAGTCATCATAGAGGTCTATTGAGCTACTCTTTGTCTGGTCCCTCACCTAGGACCTGTTTTTTTCGTGGGTGACCCTACCAGGGGCATAGAAACCCCTGACAACTTAGCTCCTATGATCATGGGGACACACAAACTCCTCCACCACGACAAGGTGGTAGCTCAGGGAGGAGAAGTCTAAACATCTATTTGTCTAACACTAGTCTCTGTAATGGCAGCAGAACAATCGAATCCCACTTTAAACTTTGTTGTTTCGCGCTATGAGGGGTTGCGTTCATCACGTACTTTAAGGTAAATGTACTTGTTTTCAGTGTATTTTCCAGCATACTTAAATGTAGCAAATTGTACATCCGAGTTACGTGAGTGATAAAAATATCCACTTCATGTTTTTCCTTTATCTTCCTGTTTGTTTACACGCACACATGCGTTATAAAGCCGTTTTTGTGATGTTCGGCATGTCCCTGAGTGCATCTCGCGTTCTTGGAATGACAATGAGGAAGTATCGTACCCAGGATGAGTGGACTAGGGACGTGTGTGAGTGGGAGACACATGCAGTATATGGTGTGGGAACTGAACTCAGGTCAGAATGACGTAATAAGAGAGCGTCAGACTCTGTGTGACTGTGTGGGGACGCTCCAGAACTCCGTCTGCTGTCATAATGGAGAGGCGTGCTTGCTCTGGTGCACATGTGTTAATTTCACAAAAAAAATTTAACGTAATTAATGAAATAAATCGGTTACCGCCATTCACAGCCCTATATAAAACATAAGTAAAAGTATGTGGGGAGGGTTTGAAAGAGAGATTTGCGCATGTACCAAATCGTTGTCATTTTAGGCAAGACATACAATGCAATTACCACACAGCAGCTGTTAAGATATCTCTATAAAAATATGCACAATTGGAGGAAAACTATATCAGTTTTGGTTTTACGTATGGGTTCCACTATTGCACATACTTTGTTCAACTCTATTAACACTGTCATGTTGCCACCACCCACCACTTTATATCCATCCCATGGCCTCACACGCACCGCTGTGGTCCCTCAGTTTCAGAGAGCAAGGAGCTCCCTGAAGTGGTTCGAACAGTCCTGAAACAAGAAGTTTCCCGGCTGTTTGGGGACAGCAATGCTAACAGCTTCAACCAGGCCTACCTCTCCAAACACTCCAACTCCATACCACATCGACTGGCAGGTATAGCCTTTGTCTCACACACACACACACACACACACACACACACACACACACACACACAGCCATACCCATCTTAGGACTAAAGTGACGTCCCTCCTTCAGCCGCTAAGATGATGGTGTACCTGGAGTCGTCGACCGTGTCAAAGGCGGTAGAGTTGGCCACTGCCCTCGATGAGTCGCTAAACAACAGAACCATCCAGGTATTTCCAATGACTGAAGCCATCTTCTCGGCGAAGAGAGGTTGACCCCCGTGCTTTGCTTGTTCTTCAGATTTGCACAGAGGTCCTGGAGAATCTTCGGAGCAGTGTCCTGGGCGAATCAAAGGAGCGTGCTGAGTCGTACCGCGCCGAGTGTCACAAGCTTTACCCCTACACGTTAGCGTTCATGCCGCCGGGATACGAGGAGAACACCAAGATCGCCAACGGAGACGTTTCCACAGAAACAGAAGAGCTCGCCAATGAGATGTGAGCATGACCAGGCACCGGGGGATGAGAAAAGGAATGGGGCCTTGCACAGAGCCTTGTGGTACGCCTGGCAGTCATTTTGTAGAGCCAGACACACGGGAAGCGAAATAGATGTTTCCTTCTTTGGCTCGGCTTCATTGGGTCTGACCCGGCATGGCTTGGCTCGTTCCCATATGCTGAAAATCAGGACTGTGTGTGTGTGAGTGAGACTGTGTGCGTGTGCTAAGGGTGTGAATGAATTTGAGCATGTGTGCGGTTGTTTATTTGTGATAAAAGGAGAGGAAGATAACAAAACGGCCATTTTACTTTTTTAATAGCGCTACCAACCACACTGAATTATCCAAAACCACAAAAAAAAGAACAATTCTCGACCCGACTGTGCGGTTTCTCTAAGACGACAACCACGGGGAGTTTGACTCTGTGCTCCTTCCGCAAACCCATCGGTGTTCTTTTATGTGCAAGGCTAATTGAAATGGAAAAGGTGGTTCTGAGTGGATTTGATCCAGCAGATGAGCAGAAAGAGTGACAAAGGGGACTTGAAGTAGACGTTTAGTAGATTTGTACCCGCTCTAACAATCATCCTACACAGCACTGTGCAGCAGCGTGGCCACGTGGCCCCATTTCTGCAGGAACACAGCACGGACGACAGTCTCCAATCAGACCACACGTAGACACGTACACGCCCCTTATGGTCGGTCACTGCAACAGTTCAACACTGAAGTCTGATGGATCCAAGCAATATCGTACGACACCTTCCTGTCCATAGTTTGTATACGCCGGCTGGGGAGCAGGGTGGTGTTTTTGCATCCACAACTCTTGCAGAGGGAGGGGTCTTCCATTCAAATCCAAACAGCTCTTTGGGAGATCCAAATTTGTCATCCAAGCCTGTTTCTCTGGGGTAAAACTTTCAAACATTAAAAGGCAAAAATGTCAACACCTGAAATTTGCCCTGTATTGTTTTTTTTGTAACTCAACCCCCCCCCCTTCCTTCCCGCTCTAGTTTGGGTTCTAATGTGAAAGATAAAACGTGAGGGGGGGCCATGTATGATATCTGGATTTTTGTATTAAAACCAAACAAAAGAAAGTTTCTTTTTATTTTTCTTTTAAATTAATTTGCTCATCTTGTTAGCGTCTGGTCTGTCGATATCCTGATAAGTTCATTTTTAATGAATACTGTATAAAATACATCAAACTTTGATATAAATTCAAATTTTCTATAAACAGTTCTACTACAGTTGCATTCTTACAAACAGTCCTTTTTCCCCCCTCTCATTTCTGTGTACATGACCTCCAATAAATGACTAATATTTTACTCCGTTTCTCACCATGATGATCTTTTATGTGCTCTGGACAGTTTTACCAAATACTCCATGGAAATGAGAGACTAAAGTGTTTTGCTTCCTAAAGGCAGCAATCTCCCTGTTAATAAAAGTAAAGGTCTTCATGCAAAAACGTGACACAGATGTCCCTTCGTTTTCTTTGCGCACGCGATTATACAGGGGCGTGAGAAAGGCTTTGCCCCCTTCCTGATTTGTTTTTTTGCATGTTTGTCACGCTTAAATGTTTCAGATCATCAAACAAGTTTAAAATATTAGTCAATGACAACACAAAATGCAGTTTTTAAATGAAATTTTATAAGGGCGATAAAAAATGCAAACCTACATGGCCCTGTGTGAAAAGGATTCGGGTCAGGACTTGGACTAGACCACTCCAAAGTCTTCATCCATTCAGAGGTGGACTTGCCGGTGTGTTTTGGATCATTGTCCTGCTGCAGAACCCAAGTTGCTTTCAGCTTGAGGTCACCAACAGATGGCCGGACATTCTCCTTCAGCAGAATTCATGGAGTAAATTCAACGGAGTAAATTCATTTATCAGAGCAAGTCTTCCAGGTCCTGAAGCAGCAAAACAGCCCCAGACCATCACACTACCACCACCATATTGTACTGTTGCTATGATGTTCTTTTTCTAAAATGTGGCGTTACTTTTACGCCAGATGTAATGGGACACACACCTTCCAAAATGTTCAACTTTTGTCTCATCAGACCACAGAGTATTTTCCCAAAAGACTTGGGGCTCATCAAGATGATTTCTGGCAAAATTGAGACGAGCCTTAATGTTCTTTTTGTTCAGCAGTGGTTTTGGTCTTGGAACTCTGCCATGCAGGCCGTTTTTGCCCAGTGTCTTTCTTATGGTGGAGTCATGAACACTGACCTTAACTGAGGCAAGTGAGGCCTGCACTTTTTTGGATGCTGTTGTGGGGTCTTTTGTGACCTCTTGGATGAGTCATCACTGCGCTCTTGGGGTCATTTTGGTTGGCCGGACACTCCTGGGAAGGTTCACCACTGTTCCATGCTTTGGTCATTTGTGGATAACGGCTCTCACTGTGGTTCGCTGGAGTCCCAAAGCTTTACAAATGGCTTTATAACCTTTTCCACACTGATAGATCTCAATTCATCTGTTATGTTTTAATGGGGGACAGTCACTTTCCACACAGGGCCATGTAGGTTTGGATTTTTTTCTCATTTAATCATAAGAAGTTTCACATTAAAGCTGCATGTTGTGTTATTGACTGTTTAAATTTGTTTGATGATCTGAAACATTTAAGTGTGACAAACATGCAAAAGTAAGACAAATCAGGAAGGGGTCAAACACTGTTTCACATCACTTTACCAAGAGTATTTGCGACTGCTTGCCTTGGTGTGCTGCTTTTATTTTGAAGGCCTGACTTTACTTTACTTGGCTACAGGATGTAGTTAGGCCAGCTGAAAAGAAGTGGATTTTTTTTTCCATAAAAGACTTGGAAACTAAAACTGGTGTTGATAAATGAAGAGTTCCTTTGCATTAGCTCCTGTTTTCTCATTGCTTTAGCCAACATCGCTTTGATAAAATATTACTTTGAATGTTTATAAAGATGCCGCATATATAACATTAAAATAATGATTACTGAATAATTTTAATACTTTATGTATACTGGGTACACTGCATACTTGGGTCCCGAGGGTGCAAATCTTAAATGTAGTGCTGTCCCAAATCCATTACTATGATGCGCACTGAATGGAAATGACCATGACATCTAACAAGGCGGCGATGATTGAGGGTGGTCAGGGTTAGGGTTAGGGTCCGTCGCTGCACACTCACCATTAAGGGCGTTTGAGCGCAACATCCGGGAACTGACAGTGCACTGCATTTCACCGTGCTTCCCGGTGGAACGCAGTGTCACTGCGTAATACGTACCCGGAACGCAATTGGTTCAATTGAGTTCTACGCAATTGAGTTCTACGCAGAGCGCGTCCGGTCCAGTCGGCCTATTTTTCGGCAGCCACGTGTTAGGCATGTACAATCTACGCCATCCGTCGATCTATTTTATGTGTTTTATTCTATTCATTTATGTATGTTAACGTAACCGGATATGACGTTTACGTCTGCGCTACGTGTGTTCCGTAAGTTTTTACGTAATTTGCTACGTATCCGATCAATAACGCTGATACCAGCCTGAATTTTACTCGGTATCAGATCGGAAACGAAATCAGTGGTATTGCCCATCACCAGCGGTAACTCTTCTTTTTGAGGGCTAGCTCCAACTAGCAGGTAAAGTCCACTGCCCCCTGTAGCCCAACCCATGAATCACAGCTCACATCCATATACAATAGTACATGTACAATACTCACGTCACACTACTATTCACTATAAATGATTATAACACAATACGAATATGAACGTATTCCTCACTCCTTCACAGCTTTTGTGGTTCCTAAAATTGTGATTCGATAAAAAAAAAAATTAAGCTGTGAATGCTATTTTTCAAACGCTATTAAAAGATCCACCAACAGGGCGCTGCACATTGGCTCTGAGTTCATTGAGTTTTTTTGACGCACTCACTGAAGTGAATCGGGTACTTGATTACTCGAGTCACCCGTCACATATCGCATGTGCAGAAACACGCACACGAGTAACCAGTTGTGAATCAGGTACTCGATTCCCAATTTGAGAATCGGGTCCCACAGAGCGACTCAGCGATTAAGTGAAAAACTCGAGAGATTTGAACGACTCGTTCAATACTCGCACATCTCTACAGTTAGCTTACACGTTGGTCTAGTCAGAGGTGTGCGTGAAGCTGAAGAATGTGTGTGCGCGCGCGCGTGGAAGGAAGGTTTCTCGAGGAGCTTTCCAGTCCACGGTGAGGAACATCCTCCTCGTCATTCAATGGAGTCTTCTCTGGAGTTGTCAAGCTCTTTGGGCAGCGTGTCGTCGCTGCTGGTCCGCCATCGGACTTTTAAAGTGTTGCTCATCGGGGACTCAGCGGTGGGGAAGACCTGCCTCACACACCGGCTGTGTGCCGGTGACTTCCCCTGCGGCGCGGAGGCCACCATCGGGGTGGACTTCCGAGAAAGAGTCCTGGACGTGGACGGAGAGAAGATCAAGGTAAGACAGCAACTGATTTGCTTGACTCAATTGGCTCCCGGGGAGTCACGACTAAGGTAACTTCAATATCAATAATAACTAATGAGTCTGTAGAATTAAAAAAACAAACAAACCCTTATCTACCTTGTGCAAGTGATTGTTAAATCCTTCCATTAATTTAGCTTCTATCTTAGCTTCTGCGTGTGTGTGTGTGCGCGTGCTTGCTCTTGCCTGTGTGCGTTATGTTCAGGTCAGTCAAGTTGACAATCCAAATATCGATAGTATCAGTATCAAATCGATTCTAGTTTGATTACATCTCTTCTACTAATTGGCTAATTGGTTCCAGACTCGACCGACATTAGCGAATTTCCGCAAAGTAGCGTTCATTATTTATAAATGGAATATTTTCGTAGTTGGAGCATAGAAAATCTGTTTACAACCTCCTAAATATGGTTTTTAACCTTTTTAGAGCCCTCTAGATGTGAAATAACACCCCTATACTCAGCTTTACACTCCTATTACCCAATATAGTAGACATAATAAGAGAAATTAGGACATTTAAGACATAATAGAGACTCACACATGTTTGCATAGAACGAGAGTTTCTCGTTGTTCTTTGTTTACTTCCTGTTCTGTTCTTGTTCCATCAGTGTAACATTACTGACACCTAGTGACCATTGTAGAATACTACATATCATCAACATGTATTGGAATGTGTCTTAATGAAACCGCTGAAGTTGGCTTCCGATTCTCCAGCCTCAGATTTGGCACCTAAAGGGAAATTTAAGGTGGAATGGACATGTTTTATTTTCCCACTTTTGCATTTGTGAAACTTTGATTTTCTTTGTGAAAATGCAGTAAAAGACACACACAAAGGATACAAATGAATTAGAACAGTTTCTGATATGTGAAAATGTTACAGTTCTGTTTTTTTCTTTAGCATCTAGACCGCACGGCCCTGAGGCCATTTGCGGCCCGCGGTGCATTCTAAAAATAGAATTTAACAAGAAAACTAAAAAAAAAAATAAAAACCCTACCAACAACAAAAATTGAAAAAATCAGCAGTAATTTTACAATAATAAAGTCAAAATATAAGAGAAAAAAGTTGTAACCTCACGAGAAAAAGTTGAATTTAACGAGGATAATATAAGGGGAAAAATACGTCATTTTAGTAACAAAAAGTTTACAACAAATAAGGTTGTCATTTGTTTGGAAATTTAGGTTGGGGAAAAACATAATATGGGAATAAAATTATAATTATGAGAAGAAAATTTACAAGAAGAAAATCTTACTAGTTGGAAAATAACAAAACAAGAGCAGAACTGGGAAAAACCCCCAACAAATTTTACAAGAATAAAGTCAAAATAATAAGAGGAAAAAGGTTGTATTCTAACCAGAAACATTTTTACAAAATAAACTCATAATACTATAAGGAACATAGGGTTGAAATATTAATATCACCGCTAGACCCAGACTTCTCAAATGTGGACTAGATTATCATACAAAGACTAAAAATTCATTCACACCTTCCTTTCCTCATCACCTGGAGATGCAAGATCCTATGTGACAAATGACCAGCAGGTCAAATAGTCCAACTCTGGATAATTGGGTAAGGTCAGCATAATGGCTGCAGGTAGATGGGAGGTCAGGTGAAAAAAAACATGGAAATCTCGCATTTTTGTCATTTTCAAAAACAAAATAAAGGTTTCAGAAATCAGAAGCAGTGTTTTTATCAACCTGCAGCATCTCTGGGATAATCTAGTCAATATTTGAGAAGTCTAGGTCTGGCGGTTTTTGAACAGCATGGAGTCTAATGCGGTCTAGTTACTGAAAAAGCATAGAAATGTGCCTTTATTGCATTTTCACAAATAGAATAAATGTTTCATCATGATAATGAGTGCTTAGCCTTTCTATGATAACCTAGCCAAAGTTTGCAAAGTCTAGCTTGAGTGGTTTTTGAATTGGACCGGGCCTAATGTGGTCTAGTGGCAGAAAAAACAAAAAATACATAAATAAATGGAATACAATAGAAATAGAAATAGAAATAGAAATACTGTATAAGGCATTCAGAAGACGCATTCAGTAATATAACCCACAATTTGTTAGCAAATATGTCCCTTGGCGTTCTTAATGCTCTTGTATTGACACTATAGTGCAAATTTGACGGTTAAATCATGCATTTGTTTTTTGCAAAGTCAGGATGATTGAGGCTGTGTCTTAGATGACACTAAGTCTTGTTCCTTCTGAGCGGTGACTCATTGAATTTCACAGTTCATGCTTTTTCCGAATCTGCGTATTTCAACACATTCTCTGCACTCCTTCCACCTTCTTTGTCACGAATTTCCTTCTTAATATTTTTCCAGTGTCCAAAACCCTTGTGCCTCGCCATCCATCTGTTTGCACCATTTTATAGTTTACCGCACTTTATCAACTTTGTTCTTTGTTCTGTTTTTTTCAAAAGACAACCCCTTTGGTGCCGGCCATTTTACACCATTTTGACTGATCTTTCAAGGCACCCAGCATATTGTGTTCTACGGCTCTATAAACATGGAACCTACCGAAAGAAAGATTAGACTCCCGTCTTTCATCAGACAAAAAAAGTTTTCTACCTTTTTCCGTTCTTTAGTAATCAGCAGTAGAACATAGGTACGTTTCAGGAAAATATCAGTTCCCAACTAAAAAAAGGGAGAAAACCAGCTTAATTTCAAGCATAACTTTCACTTTGACACAAATATTTTATGCTTTTGTGACAGCCCAAATATCTAAACAACTATACTAACATAAACAACACAAAAAAGGGGTTGTTTTGCATCAAAATAATTTATTTACAAATATACAACCATTAACTATTTACAATTTTCACATTTGGAATTGAAGTATGTGTGTGCACGCGTGTGCAGGAGTTAAAATGTCCCTACAATGCGTAGTAACCTTCTGCACACTACACTCCTCCATGCTCTCTCACTTCCTCCTTCCTGTCATGTGATTTTTCCCTTCACCTTATCAAATGCACTTTTGCCACCTTGTGGTCGTTTTTGTGGCATTAAAGTTGCTCTCAAGTCTAAGAGTTGCATCATCACATCCTTTAGCCTCTTGCGCAAAAACCCCTGTAAAGGACGTATAAATGCGCTGTTGGGATCGAGCGTTCGGGATTATAAATGTACAAATAAGTTTATGGTATTGAATGAGTTAACTGCCATTTGCAAATGCAGTAATCCCTCGCCTCTTTGCACTTCAAATTTCACGCTATGATAATACAGGTATATGATTAAATCCTGTTTCGTGGTTGACTACGGCCTATGGTTACTCAAAAAGTATGCATATTTAATCAAATAGTACTAATTTCCAAATAAAAATATTCCATTCCGAATCCTACTTGGTGGAAATTCACTTATCACGGTCTGGTCTGGAATCAGTTAACCATGATAAACGAGGGATTACTCTCCAGTGAAACCCGTTTATGCAGACAACCCGCAGACTGACTGACTACAATTACATGAACATGCGTCCAACAAAAGAATGAATGAATGAATGAACGAACCTCTCACCTTCGGTGTCGTTTCCATTTTGTGTGTGCGTGCTCCTCGCCACCAGCTCCAGCTGTGGGACACGGCGGGACAGGAGCGCTTCCGCAAGTCCATGGTGCAGCACTTTTACCGTAACGTGCACGCGGTTCTCTTTGTGTACGACATCAGCTGCCGCGCCAGCTTCAGCAGCCTCTCTGCCTGGGTAGAAGAGTGCAGGCAGAACTCCCTTGGACAGGACGTCCCCAGGTGACTTCACATTCACAAAGGTTTCACATACAGTACAAATATCATTCATTATTTGGGCATTTGGGAACATTTTTTTAATCAAAATATGTGTACACTTGTTGAAGTTGTTTCATCCAGTGAACTCATTCAATCCGTTTTCCAAAAGACAACCCTTTCAGTAGCACCCGATTTAGACCATTGGGACTGATCTTTCAAGGCACACAGCACATTGTGTCCTATGGCTAAATAAACATGGAACCTACCAAAAGAAAGTCAGTGCGTCATTTGTTTTCCATGTGGTATGCAATGCAAAGGCTGCCTTTTATGCAACGGCTTCCACTTCCTGTCGTGCGTGTTTCTCCTTCCTCTCATGAAGCACTTCTGCCACCTAGTGGCCCTTTTTATGGCATTAAAATTGCTCTCAAGCCTAAACCGTTGGTGAGCATCATCATGTCCTTTAGCCTCTCGTGCAAAAACCCCCATAAAAGACATAGAAATACGTTGTTGGGATCAGGCGTTCGGGTTTCTAAAAACGTATAACTACGTCTTTGGTATTGAATGAGTTCAAATGATTTAGTCAATTATTCCTGATTGTCCAAATATGTTATCAATACAATCAACACAACAACATTTTGTTAAAATCTACAAACATAAGTCATAATTTCATTTATTGAAGATATGTGTAGACTTAAACAAAACATTTTATCCATAGTACAAATGAATTAATACAATTGACATTTTTAAAAGCACGTGTATTTTTTTTAAATTGTTTCATGCACAATTAAAATGATGTTTATTCATGAATTATTCAGGATTTTCCAAATATAAAAAGCCAATATATTTTTGTCTTTTTCAAATTAAACGTTTGAGCAGATGTTGTGTGATTGAAGTTGTTTTATCCACATTTAAACTAAATTAATAAATTATTCTTGATTATCCAGATACTATATGAATCCCGTAAAGGTTGATACGTTTTTCTCATTTTTATTTTAGTCAAATATGATCTTTTAATCTACAAATATAATTCATGTTTGTTTTTTGTTGTTTTTTAAATTCTAAAATATTTCCTGATAAATGTGACATTAGTGAAGAATGAAAGATATCAATTAGAATTGTAGATGACAAACTGCAGTTTTCTAAAAAGTTGTTTTATTTCATTTCCAGGTTCCTGGTGGGGAACAAGAGCGACCTCCGTGACGTCACCGATTCTGATGAGCAAGTCAGCCAGGAGCAGGCGCTGCGCTTTGCCAGGGCTCATCACATGATGTTTTTTGAGACGTCCGCCAAAAAGGCAGCGGACAAACACCCCAACGGGCCACGAGGAGCTGGGGAGTTTCCTCACTGGTGCGATACGGTGGAGGACATCGTCAACGCCGTCGGTGCCAGACTGAAGAGACAGAAGAAAGCTGGCGCAGCAAACATGGCCACCTACAGCGGCTCTTTTAAGCTGTTGAACAAAAACAGAGAAGAGAAAGAAGTCTGGACCTGCTGCTGAAAAACAACAAAAGGATGGTGAAAGACTCATATTTTGGGTCACGTTCCCGCTAATAACTGTGCATGTATTGTGTGTATTCCTGCTGTTTATACTGCTTATACAATAAAACAATGTGAAGGTAGAGATCATTTGTTTACCAGTCACTCATTCAGACGAGAGAAGTGCAACCTTGTTTATGCTAGTCAAAGATCCTCAAAATGATGCTGTTTTTAAGGACTTCTCAAAGATCTTCTATATGACAGGAGATTCTTTCACATTGGTGCAACAATTAGCAACCAAATGGCAGATGTCTCAGTCCCATTGTGAAGCTTTGATGGGCCTGACGTCTAAACATGCGTGCCAAAAAGGATCAAGAGTCGTTCTTCTTGAGTAGTGAGTCGTCTTCTCGACAGCACCCTTGGTGTGGATATTATCTCTACCGGAGCGATACTCGCATGATGAAATGTACATGTTTCGGTTCTCTTCTGTGATTATTTTCACAAATATGTTTGCTTTTTGCTGTGTTGTTCGCATTGTTGATACTATACTGTTTACAAAAAGTATAGGTCAGGTGTGTCAAACTCGTGCCATGGAGGGCCGAAACACTGCAGGTTTTCTTTCCAGCCAGTCACTAAAGCAGGTGATTTTAATGATCAACACCTTCAGTTTGAGGGAAGGAGCTCATCAATTAAATCACATGCTGAAGAAACTGGTGGGAGAGAAAACCTGCAGCGTCTCGGCCCTCCAGGGCACGAGTTTGACACATGTCGTATAGGTGGTAGGATATTCGACATAGGAGGGCTTTGGAGGATTTGAATGAAAACAAATAGTTTTTGATTCTTTTTCTATTATTTTTTTGGCACTGTTGACTGGATGTGCTCAAACAACTGGGATTGCAGCATACCGGTGACGCCAGTGAGGACAAGCGGTAAAAAAAAACATCGATTTTCGTCGTCTCACACTTACCGGAAATGGCGATCGCCATATTTATCCGCGGCCTCTTCTTATTCGCTCCCATTTTACTGTAAACTGAAACCACTCGAGTCAGTCCCTCAACTTCTGGGAATGACATGATGACGTCCAACATTTGTGGCGCGTTTAGTGCAATATCCGGGTACTGACGGCTCACTGTGTTTTGCTGTACTACTTCTCATTCCGACGCACATATGCACTCATAAGTACGGAAGTGCGCGAATTAAGAAACTGCATATTTTTGACTATATTGTTAATGTTAATGCATATTTTTTTAACTTGCATTTTTTCAATAAAATTTACGGAGGATAAAGTGGGCTGTACATTACGGACGTCACTTCCGTAAACTATATACGCATTTCCGCTAGCCTTAACGCGGCGCCACCGGAGAAACTTTGGCAAACGCTTTGCAGTCCTTCGCTACTATATTTCTTTGTTGTCTGGAAGTAGCCAACAAACGCCACCATGGTCGACAAAATGAGCATGTCTCTGGACGACATTATCAAGATGAACAAAGGAGGCCGCGATAGTTTTTCTTCCTACGGGGCAAGTAAACGTTCTGGTTCCGCCGTTGGGTCCTCGAGGTCGACGCGGAGTCGACCGAATAATTTCAACCGCGGGCGAGACAACCGACCCGCACCGTACACCAGGGTATGTAACACCTTCTATACCTACACAACATGAAGCAGCACCCGCCAGGTAACGCTGCTATGCTTAGAACATATTGTCCTAACCTAATTAGCGGTGATATTACCCACACACCCCGTAATTATAAATAAACTAAACTTAGCTAATCCATTGCAAAGGGTCAAATTCCACCAGTCGCCTTCATTTGTTTAATTGTCTTTGTTGGTGTTCATGGTGTTACCAAGATGGCTGCTCCGTGTAGCTCTTTAGTTGGAGTCTGCTGTAGTTGGTTGTCGTTGCCTTTGTTCGGTGAACAATGCGCCAACACCATCACTTTCCGCTTATGATATTTTCAGACAAATACGTTTGCAAGCATTAATTTAAACTTCATGGTTATTTTCAAATTATCTTTGTAGTCATTTAACTCCAAAGAACGGCGTTAACCACAACCCCTAGCATTCGGGGTCATTTTTAAAGTCATACCCGTATGAATGTAAAGCTGTCCTTTTTGAAGCATTTAGAGTAAAGGCATGGTTTAGGGCTCGTTTTGAAAGCCAACAAGCTCATTTTTCTACTGATAGGGACTGCAACAAATAGCTTTGGCGCTACCTGTTTGCCCCCCACGCGCAAAGGCACATTACATCTGTGCTTGTCATTCCAACTCCGTACAGTAGATGGCGTCGTAAAGCTGCTTCTTAACACACTGCTGGTCTGCCAGAGAACGAGAGGGCGTAGCAGGAGGGATTAGGGCTGCTTGTTAAATTTGCAGACCCCTCTAGGTTCTGTTTTTCAAAAAAGAGATGAGCGACAAATCTCACCGCTTTTTCTGATCTTACTGGACTCTAACATGAAAGCACTATCGCTGTGCTCAACCAGCAGTGGGCCCCCACCCCCTTCTAACAGCAGTTGCGGGTGGCCCCGTCTTGCTGGTGATGTTCTATTAAAAAAAAAAAAAAAAAAAAAAAAAACACACACACACACACACAAAAAGAAGTGACAGAAAAGTTCTTAAACTTACAAGCTTCTGTGATCTTTCCTTTTCCCAGCCCAGAGAGTTGCCAGACATATGGCAGCACGACATGTTTGAGCAGCATGCCGGAGAACACAGAGGTCTGAGCGCGGCAGCAGACAGAGGTGCGGAAAGTAGTGCCAAGCTGCTCATTTCCAATCTCGACTTTGGAGTGTCTGACATGGATATCAAGGTGCTTCATGAAAACCTAAAACTCCTCAGTGTTGTTCTGTACAATGATTGACACATGGCTTTTCTTGCCCAGGAGCTGTTTGAAGACTTTGGACCATTAAAGAAAGTATCGGTGCACTATGACAGGTCTGGCCGCAGCAAAGGAAGTGCAGATATCTGCTTTGAAAAGACAGCGGATGCAGTCAAAGCCATGAAGCACTATAATGGCGTCCCTCTTGATGGTGAGGATTTATTTACAATACCTTTCATTCTAAGTGTTGATCAGAAGACGAAAGTGGGCTGTACGCCCTGTAAAAGAGTCATTCATACTTGAAGTAAAATACTATAGTGTTTCCCATGGGACTGCAAACTAGTCATCGTCTGATCGGCGTAACTGGCCATGATGCATGTGTATATCATTTTTGTGGACGCCATGGCCATGCATGTCAACAATTGCAACTGATAATAAGCGACGTTCTGGAAAATTGGGGAAATTCCTCCCTCAATGCTTCAAATATATCCCATAACTCATTAAATCTCAGCCATTTTTGAAAAGACAACCCCCTCAGTAGCGACCGTTTTCGATGATTTTGACTGATTTTTTTTTAAGGTGCACAGAATATTGTGTTCTATGTCTATACGAATGTGGAACCTACCAAAAGAAAGATTAGACGCCTGTCTTTCATCAGAAAACGGGTTTGTTTCCAGCTTTTTTCATTCTTCAGTAATCAGCAGTAGAACATAGGGAAGTTTCAGGAAAATATCAGTTCCCGCCTAGAAAAGGGACAAACCCATCTTTTTGTGAAAAGATACATTTCAAGCACGACTTTCACTTTGACACAAATATTTTTGCTTTTGTGACAGCTCAAATATCTAAACAACTATAACAACATAAACAGCACAAGTTTTTTTGTTACATCAAAATAAATGTATTTACAAATAACACTATGAACTATTCACAATTTTCACAATTGGAACTAAACTGTGTGTGCAAGCATTAAAATGCCCCTACAATGCAAAACCTTCTGCACGCTGCACTCCTCCAAACTCTCCCACTTCTTCCTTCCTGTTGTGTGTGTTTCTCCATCCACACGATCTCTGCCGAGCTCTTATCAAACACGCACTTCTGCCACCTGATGGCTGTTTTATGGCTTAAAGTTGCTCTGAAGGCAAATCCTTTAGTCGGGAGTTGAGTCATCACCTCTTTTAGCCTTGTGCAAAAAATGTAAATGACTTATAAAAACATTGTGTTTGGGTTTATAAAAACTTATAAGTACATCTTTGGTATAGAAAGTGGCAGAGAGAATGGCATTACCAATCGTAACACAGGCAAAAGCGGAAGTGACACTTTGAACCTAAAAGGTTTCATAGTAGCAGCCAAGGCATAAAGCAGTGATGTGCGGTCAGGCTTGTCATGATGGAAAATACTAAAAAAGAATAACATAAAATATTCATTTTTGTTCATTGAATTGTATTATACATGTATTTTCTGTATGATTCCAATTGTTTTTAACATTTTCTTAAGTCAAAATAGCGGAATTTGAATTTCCTCATCAAATACAAGGCAGAAACCTAAGATGAGGCCACTGTGAGAGTGGTTTCTCGGCTCGGTGCGCAAGCCCGGCCTGCAGTCTGAGTGCACACTTAGTTGGCTCGTAGCCCCTGCAAGTTTGTTTGTCATCATATTGCCAATAATATGTTGCAGAAACATTTATGATACACCATGCCTTTCTACAGCCTCTGTCATGTGTGCCATCATTGTTCTTGCTAATCGTCAATAAAATACATCAAATGGAAATGTCACACGGGAGGCACTTGCAGTGCCAATGCATCCTGCAGGGGAGCCATCCTGAAGCCAGCGGGTTTGAACTGTGCCGGCCGGTTAGATATATTTGCAATATATTTTTATAGTCTGCGGAATGAATGCATGAAGCTGACTGCCAAGATGGAGGATTATATATGCAGCCTCAGCAGGAGGTGATCAGACTTGTACAACCAAGTATCAGAAATGTTCCTAGAGAAGGGGGGTGCATGTATTTCATGTACAGATAAAAGAACACAAACACAAATGTTTTTTTTGTTCATAAAAACAAATAAATGGGACTAAAAAATACCCGAAAACTATTTGGGAGAAAAAACAACGTAAATTAAATTTTTTTTTTCAGGTTATCATCTTCATGAGCAACCTGTATTAACATAAAAAAACTCCAAAGGGGTCAGTGCTTCACCAGCCTTGAACCTCGCCGCGCATCACTGGCATCAACGTGCACAAACAAGGAGAATTCCTAACAAGTAGCAGCAAGTCAATATGCGGCGGCCCACATTTATTTGTGGTATGGCGGTATAGGCTGATAAATGAATGTACCGTAAGCCCTCGCCACTTCACGCTTTCAATTTTACAGGTATTCTGTGGTATTCTGCACTGGTCTCTAGGTGTCATTAATGGCACCCTAAGGTTCTGTGAGACACACAAGCGCCAGACTCGACAGGCCTTTATAGCAGGCTTGAATGATCTCATAATAATCCCCAACACGGGCTCCTGCTGCAACCTAACCCACACCAAGCTAAAACTCAACTATGAACCCCCGATGTTATTTCCTGTCCTTCCTCCACTGAGTCCCCTGGCAGTGGAACACATTTGTCTTATTTTCTCTTGTGCCTACTCTATTGGATAATTGTTGAAGGTTACTATAGGGGTGTTATGTCATGTCTTGAGGAATCTAATCATGCTAAAACCATATAGAAGGTCCTAAACAGGTTTTCTGCGTTCCAAAATAAGCCAGACGGTTTGGAGGGGTAGGAGCGAGCTGGTATCTCATCACTTATAGCATAACCCATTCTAAAGCTTGGGTTATGCGTCATACATCCACATCTACTGAATGTTCATCACTCTCATATGCACCCTTCTAGGCCGCCCCATGAAAATCGTACCAGCGACATCGGATGACTTGCAAAGTCGACCGTCAGTGCAGAGGTTGGTGGTGTGGACTAATGGGTGAACTGTATATTCAGTAATGTTTCTTACTGCAAGATGCTCTTTGGCGTGACAACCGTTCCAGCAGAGGCTTTGACAGGAGCCGCCTCGGTCAGCCCACATTTGAAAGAAGCGAAAGGAGGCAAGGTGGCAGCGGTGGAGGCTCCAGAGGATACGGGAGGGGCAGGGGGAGAGGAAGCAGACCCCAGCTATCCGCGGAAGAGTTGGATGCCCAGTTAGACGCTTACAATGCCATGGTATTACTCTTGCTTTGTTGACATCTCTACTACTATCACAACTACTGAATAGTCATTTCTTTGCTTTTTTTTTTTTCCAGGCGGACAACAGATAAAGAAGCACACATTCCACTCTTCATTTTATTTCCATGATGGTGATTTCACACAATGGAGCTGATCTCATTTATTTCAGAGGCCATTTTACTGTAAGGAGCCATGTCTTTTTAGATATTTTAGTGTTTTCACTTCATGTTTATTGCATTTTTTTTGTCAGTTGCTCTTGCTGTAATTATGAAATGGTTTCTCTCGCTTCCTCTTATTTTTTTGTATTCTTACAAATTAAGTGCTTTAATGCCATTTTTATGTTGAAAGTGTTCATCAGTTCTATCACTTGGTACTGTATACTTGACATGTGAATATCCCAGGGTTTTGTACATAAAATACTCAACTGAAGTGTTTTTGTGTTCATTTAGAAATGCTTCACTCTGAATTGTTTGTCATTTTAAATGTTTATGGACTTTTTTCTTTTCTTTTTTTTTTTACACGTAAAGTTTTTTATATTTAATTTAATTCCACCATTTTTTTACACGCTTAATCATCTTTTATATTAATTTATTCCTTCATTGTCTCATTTATATTTTAATACTTAAAGTCAAACCAAGCAAATGTATTTCTTTTTCAAAATCACTTGACATCTTTTGAATGATTAATACACAATTAGATTTCCAAATTTCATTTCAGAGGAACTTATAAGGCGTTTTGTCAAGGAAATGAGGAAGAACACATCTGCATGCATACATGAAAATCAATATCAGAATTGCACTAAAGACTGCAAAGTCTTCAGGGTCATGGTATAACAGTTGAACTAGAACAAAATAAGAAAATAGTTTTAAAAAAAAACCTGACAAAATACTGCTTTTGCGGTGATTAAAAAGAAGAAATGTTAAATGATAAATGTAATTACTAGAACATCAAATGAACATGTATCGTTTTAAGGTTGAGCAATAACGTGTTAATGAAGAATGGAACATAAACTGATAGTGTAATTGGCACGCATTAGGTAAAAAAAAAAAAGACAGGGAATGGTCCTTTTATCTTGCCGTAGTTTTATGCCCGGAAATGGTGCGCGGGCTGTACGCTGGGCGGCGCCATTCGGTTATTCGCCATACTTGCATTGCTGCACACAACAGACGCACTTACCGCCGGCCACCTGGAAGTACCGTCGCTCTGAACAAAAAAGGTTTGTGTGCTCTATATCTTCGTTTTTACGAAAATGAACAGGCTCCGTCTATGGCCTTGTTAACCGCCACAGCACGCCGAAACTGTTGTTTATGCGTTAGCTTTGGTTAGCTTGGCTAGCGGCCACTTGTCCCCCTCATCAGCCCCACCCTGTCGGCAGTGGATTCAAGAAAAAAAAGTTTACAAAATGTTTACAAAATAACCAACCGTACAAGTTCAATTTCAGTAGTTTGCCTGAATGTTTTCGTCGTGTTTTCTTTTTTTGTCATGAATTCATTATATGGTAGTGAAAGAAGCTGCAGAAAGACACTGCGGTCCTGGTAGCGTTTTGTTTAGTTGCACCTGAAGAAGATGTTAACGTGACACTATCTTGGATGTGAAAATGACACCATGTCATGGTTGTATCATCTTGTCCAAGATTTCAATTTATAACCGCACACTCAATTCTACAAACGGATGGTAATTCAACCTTACGTAACACATTGATATCCCCATTATGATCTTTTATAGTGACTTGTTGTCCACTTCCTTACTGGGTGTTTTTCTGCATTTACAATTTAATACTGCATTGATTTGCGTGGTTGACATTGGGGTCTAGTCCCATTTGAATCTGCAAATAATGAAAAAGAAATGGTTTCTGCCGTTTGCTCTTTAATGTGACTGTGGTCATTCCCAATATGAATGATCCCATTTTTTCAAGACAAGTAGCATTGAGAGTTTGGAGGGTTTTTTTCTTCTTGGCTTGAAGTTCCATAATGCATTCACACTGTCGCCATACCCTACCACCATCTTGGCTGTCAATTGTCAGACGGGTACACTTTTTCTTGTCTGACAGGATAATGAGTAAAAAGTAGTGGGAGTTGTGCGTCGTTGTAGATGGCAGTATGGTGTCGTATGCTGTCCGAATTGTAGGATAAGAAAAAAAAATGAGAGCCATTTGGAATGTGTCGTTGGTTTGTGCGCTGACATGTTCGAGGATCGCACACCTTCAGCCCTGCAGTCGTGGCTTTTCTCCTTGCAGACATTCCTGTGATTGCTGCTAGTTTGGGCAGGCCAGAAGAGGGGCCCCGAGAAGAGACTTTTCTCGTTCAGCCTAATTAAGGGCAATCCTTTACGCCGGAGTATTAGGGCCACATTGGGGGAAAAAAATTCTCTGAGATTTTGAGAATACATTTACAAGAAAAAAAGTTGTAATATTACGAGAATAAAGTCATAAATGTACGAAAATGAAGTCGTACTATTGCGTGTCAGAGGCAAAATAGAGCATAGCTCGTCAGGATCGTCTCACTTCCGCCTTCCATACCCAGACCCTTTCACCTGCCCAAGGCCAAAGGTCACATAAGCCCCCCTTTCCATAGCTGTCTCAGGCAATGCCTGGAACAAAGTTACACTTTTTTCTCATAAACTTCAGACTTTATTCTTGTAAATTTACGAGATTTTTCTCCAAAGGTCACATAAGTCCCCCCTTTTCATAGCTGTCTCACTAAAATAATCTGAGATTTCAAGAATAAAGTTTTAAATGAAGTCATAAATGTGTGAAATGTCAGATTGTTGTAATGCTCTGTCGTAACAGGCAATGGCTGAGACAGCGATGACAAGGGGGGACTTATTACGACCTTTTTCCTCGTAAATGTACGACATTATTCTCAAAATCTCAGATGTTTTATTTTCCAATGTGGCCCTAATATGCCTTCGTAAATCCTTATTGTTTGTTAATCATAATTAGGGCGTCTGTGTAGGCTCTCAGTCGTACAGGAGTTGTCCATCGAGGGAAAGGCTTCTTGAGACGTCATCTGTACTTCTGTGAAGAAGGTGTCGGACGTTTCGTTCCTCATCCGAAGAGCTTCATCAGCGAACTAATAAGTGCTGATAGCCTAGGCCTTAAATACAGTAAGAGTGGGCGGAATTGGTGTGCCAACACCCTCCTCCTATTGGTTCCTTACACTAAGCCTGGGCGGAGTAGTGGTATAATCCTTTCCTGCTATTAGCACCTCCGACAAAAGGGAAGTGTCGCTCCCTGAGTTGGGTATGAACGACTCTGATACTGGCTCGTTAGCATCTATTGTTCTGGCTCGGCCCTGGCTTCACTTCATTTGCATGACTAAGAGCTGTGGGTTTTGGTCTCAGTAACCTGCTGAACACAGGGTCCAAATTAAACCTCAAACCACCATTCCGATTCAATGATGGGTTCTGTTGTTTGACAAAAATGGCTTCCTTTACTCCTCTTTCAAACCATCTGTTTTCTTTGGCCAAAATCTTTACCTCGCTGTCCTCAAAAGAGTGATTAGTAGCTTTAAGGTGTAGATGTACTGCTGATTGAGGACCACTAGAATACATTGGGGAAACTAAGCAAATGCTCCAAAAAAGGCTTTATCAACATCGCAGGGACAATTCTAGTGGTCCTCAATCAGCAGTACATCTACACCTTGAAGCAACCAATCACTCTTTTGAGGACAGCGAGGTAAAGATTTTGGCCAAAGAAAACAGATGGTTTGAAAGAGGAGTAAAGGAAGCTATTTTTGTCAAACAACAGAACCCATCATTGAATCGGAATGGTGGTTTGAGGTTTAATTTGGACCCTGTGTTCAGCAGGTTACTGAGACCAAAACCCACAGCTCTTAGTCTTGCAAATGAGGTGGAGTCAGGGCCGAGCCAGAACAATAGATGCTAACGAGCCAGTATCAGAGTCGTTCATACCCAACTCAGGGAGCGACACTTCCCTTTTGTCGGAGGTGCTAATAGCAGGAAAAGATTATACCACTACTCCGCCCAGGCTTAGTGTAAGGAACCAATAGGAGGAGGGTGTTGGCACACCAATTCCGCCCACTCTTACTGTATTTAAGGCCTAGGCTTCCAGCACTTATTAGTTCGCTGACGAAGCTCTTTGGATGAGGAGCGAAACGTCCGACACCTTCTTCACAGAAGTACAGATGACGTCTCAAGAAACCTTTTCCTCAATCATAATTAGGCTTCAACTCTGGATGTGTTCTTTGTTCTTGCTGGTTCAAATATGTCACGTCAACAATTTTAGGACCCTATGAAATTGTTATATTTTTTCCCAAATTCCATTATATTCAGTTTTTTCCGTTTTTAATTTTTAAAAAATGTTGTTTTTGAACTTTTACACTTATTTTAGCAGCATAGAGTGTGTACTTTTATGAGAGTAAATACAATATCCATGAATGAAATGCCAAAATTGTTACACACAGATACATTTGGCCAGTATTTCGGAAACTGATGTATATAGCTTAGCTAACTTTTCTAATGGGATGTCAGCCTCTGCACACATTGCTACAAAATCCTCAACAAACTGTAATGACCGTGCTTGTGGTTAAGGAAGGTGTAGTCACCCATTCCACAACAGTGCTCTTATTTTGAAGGCTGGAAGTGTGTTGCGTGTGTTGAGAATGAGCTGGGAGCAAGAATAAACGTGCCTCTCGTCCTTATTTCACCCAGAACTTGCACGACATCAGTGGGCGTCGTAAAACGCTCATTCGCATTAACAAGCGGTAAAACTAAAATACACACACAGTGCAAACACACTCATGCACACCGCACTAGCATGCCCTGCTAAACTAAGCTAACCCCGCAAGCTTGCGCTCCCACCGATGTTTGCAAGTTAAAGTACCTACCCAGAGAACATGCAAACTCCACAGCGAGACGTTCTAACAGAAATTCAAATCCGCAGTCTGCTGACTGTGATGCTGGCGTGCGAAAATGAAACCAAAATAAAGAAAAGTGGGGAATAATAGCAGTTGAAATGTTTGTTTTTTGCCTGAGGGTACTGATGCATCAACAAACCACACTCAACAAAATCATTAACGCTTTGCTTTGTGCTCCCATTTTTCATGAGCTGAACTCGGATAAAACAAAGTTGTAATCTTTTGATAATTAGGTTGGGGAAAAGTTATAATTTTATGGGAACAATGTGGAAAATATTATGGAAACATTTTCAAAGATTATTTAAGGAGAAAGTTGAAATATTTGGGAAGAAAAGAGCAAAAAAACAGAGCAAAGACTGAAGTTGATACCAACAATAGACATTTCCACCTGTATCACAAAGCCGACTTGAAACATAGCTGGCAAAATGATTACAGAAGTCAACCATGGTGTGGCTGCTGACTCACACGGTGGGGAGGTCATTTCAGAGAAGGGGGTGGAGGTGATGTCACAGAGCAGGCAGAGTTAGGTCAGCATCTACAATAAAAGAGCCACCTTGCCACGGCTCCACTTCTTACTGTCTTGGTCGCCGGTCTGACCAGTGAGCTACAGCTTGAGGTTCATCTATTGTTGTCTTTTCTTTCCAGTGTGTTTTTCCTACATCAATGTTTTGCGCCTTGTCTCCTCCCAGACATGGCTGAGGATGACGTCACTCCAGAGCAGCTAGCAGCCATTGCCGCCGAAAACGAAGAACCAGAGCCTGTCAACTACAAGCCACCCGCCCAAAAGACGGTGCAAGAGATCCAAGAGCTCGATAAGGATGACGACAGCCTTCGTAAATACAAGGAAACCCTCCTTGGGACTGGAGCCGTTGAAACCGGTAATACCGTTCTTAGTGTGCCTGTGAATGTTGTCACTCATCCGGGCCACCGTATTCTCAGGACATTCAGTCGACCACCACTGGTGTGTGTCCCACCTCGTCTTTGGCATGAACTGATGAAGCCTGCTCAGATGACAGACCAAACGTCTTCTAAGACAACCTGAGCAGTCCAGCTGCAATCGCTTGAATGCCCTGAGAACAGTCCTGAATACCATCACTTGGTCACATGTGCTTTTCCCAGTGGGGGCCACATACTGAACAATGACCGGATGCAAGGGCCACTTTAAGAAGTTACACAGCGGTACCTCGGCTAACATCTGCCCCCACATACATATATATGTATGTGTGTGTATTTTTATATAGAAGTTAGACCTGATTATAAGTTGCAACTATGGAAAAAAGTGCAACTTAAGAGTCCGTAAAACAAATGTCATAGTCACAGTCGTTTGCATTAAATGTAAACTCTGTGTCTTATTATACAAGTATTGGTAATTGGGGGTTGATGTGTAATGTCACTGTAATCCCTAGAGATTCCATTTCTTCTTTTCCTTTGGGCTTTTCCCTTCAGGGGTCGCCACAGCAAATCAATTGCCTCCGTCTAACACTGTCTTCTGCATCCTCTTCTCTCACTACCTTCATGTCCTCTTTCACTACATCCATAAACCTTCTCTTTGGTCTTCCTCTAGGCCTCCTGCCTGGCAGTTCCAAACTCAGCATCCTTCTACCTATATATTCCCTATCTCTCCTCTGGACATGTCCAAACCATCTCAGTCTGGCCTCTCTGACTTTATCTCCAAAACCTCTAACATGTGCTGTCCCTCTGATGTACTCATTCCTGATCCTATCCTTCCTGGTCACTCCCAGAGAGAACCTCAGTATCTTCATCTCTGCTACCTCCAGCTCTGTCTCCTGTCTTTTCCTCATGGACACTGTCTCTAGACCAAACACCACCACAGTTTTCTACACCTTTCCTTTCATTTTAGCTGAAACTCTTCTATCACACATCACACCTGACACTTTTCTCCACCCGTACCATCCTGCCTGTATGCCTGAGATTCCATTTGCAACCATCTTATGTACTCACGTTCAACTGTTTGTTGTGTTCCTGTGGTCAGATCCGAGCGTTCCCAACGTCCAGGTGACGCAGATGGCTCTGATATGTGACAGCGCCCCGTACCCACTGGTGCTGGACTTGCAGGGTCAGTTTCTCTGTACATAACATCGTTTGGTAAAGGCACGCATTTCAGCAAGCCAAGGAGGGAAAGATTATGGGAAAACAACACGTGTCAACTGCACTCATTGGCGGATTGCTTACTGTTTGGACAAGCAGCTCAGATAACTGATAATGCCAAGTCTTTGTTAAAAATGCACATGAAGGCTTTAACTTGCACTTGACAGGCCGTAAAAAGGATTTGTTGCCTGTGGAGATGCACAAAAGTGTTGCATAAGGTTGTGTGTTTGAAAGTCTTGTGGCTCTAGCGCTTCAGGTCGCTGGGGCTGTTGTCCAGATTGGCTCAGATTTGAATCTCTGCAGAACATTTTGTCCCATGCATCCCCTTTCTCCCGCATCAGTCGAGCGCCGTGCTTCCTCAGCTAAACACAACATAACACAACATAAAAATGATGAGTGAAGCAATTCAAAAAAACAAAACAAAAAACAAAGCTGTCAATAATTCTACATGACAAAATAAAAACATGTATCTTTTTGTCTGTGTAGGCTCTCAGTCGTACAGGAGTTGTCCATCGAGGAAAAGGCTTCTTGAGACGTCATCTGTACTTCTGTGAAGAAGGTGTCGGACGTTTCGCTCCTCATCCGAAGAGCTTCGTCAGCGAACTAATAAGTGCTGGAAGCCTAGGCCTTAAATACAGTAAGAGTGGGCGGAATTGGTGTGCCAACACCCTCCTCCTATTGGTTCCTTACACTAAGCCATAAGAAAAACTCCAGAGGATCTTATGGCAACACAAAATTCCTACCTATTTCCTACCTAGGAATTTTGTGTTGCCATAAGAAAAACTCCAGAGGATCTTATGGCAACACAAAATTCCTACCTATTTCAAACCAGTAAATACCTTGAGACAAAAATTAGTGCATCCTAAAGACAAGGCTCCAAACCAGAAACAAAGCAATGTGGTCTATTCCATCCACTGTAAAGATGAGGATTGCAAAGAGCACTACATTGGGGAAACTAAGCAAATGCTCCAAAAAAGGCTTTATCAACATCGCAGGGACAATTCTAGTGGTCCTCAATCAGCAGTACATCTACACCTGAAAGCTACCAATCACTCTTTTCAGGACAGCGAGGTAAAGATTTTGGCCAAAGAAAACAGATGGTTTGAAAGAGGAGTAAAGGAAGAGGAAAAAGGCTTCTTGAGACGTCATCTGTACTTCTGTGTAGAAGGTGTCGGACGTTTCGCTCCTCATCCGAAGAGCTTCGTCAGCAAACTAATAAGTGCTGGTAGCTTAGGCCTTAAATACAGTAAGAGTGGGCGGAATTGGTGTGTCAACACCCTCCTCCTATTGGTTCGTTACACTAAGCCTGCATTCCTCATCTTTACAGTGGTATAATCCTATCCTGTTATTCACACCTACGATAAAAGGGAAGTGTCGCTCCCTGAATTGGGTATGAACGACTCTGATACTGGCTAGTTAGCATCTATTGTTCTGGCTCGGCCCTGCCTTCACCTCATTTGCAAGACTAAGAGCTGTGGGTTTTGGTCTCAGTAACCTGCTGAACACAGGGTCCAAATTGAACCTCAAACCACCATTCCGATTCAATGATGGGTTCTGTTGTTTGACAAAAATAGCTTCCTTTACTCCTCTTTCAAACCATCTGTTTTCTTTGGCCAAAATCTTTACCTCGCTGTCCTGAAAAGAGTGATTGGTAGCTTTCAGGTGTAGATGTACTGCTGATTGAGGACCACTAGCATTGTCCCTGCGATGTTGATAAAGCCTTTTTTGGAGCATTTGCTTAGTTTCCCCAATGTAGTGCTCTTTGCATTCCTCATCTTTACAGTGGATGGAATAGACCACATTGCTCTGTTTCTGGTTTGGAGCCTTGTCTTTAGGATGCACTAATTTTTGTCTCAGGGTATTTACTGGTTTGAAATAGGTAGGAATTTTGTGTTGCCATAAGATCCTCTGGAGTTTTTCGGAGACCCCCGCTACATAAGGGACTACCACTCCTCTCCTTTTAGCTTCTGTGGGCTTTTGGGTTTCTTTCCCTACTCTCTTCTTTTGACATTTGTTAAAAGCCCACCGTGGGTACCCACAGGTTGAGAGCGCTCTCTGGACATGTTGTGTCTCCTTTTTCTTTCCCTCAGCACTAGTTGGTATTTGTTCCGCTCTATGTTGGAGGGTCCTAATAACCCCTAGTTTATGTTGTAGTGGATGGTTTGATTCAAAAAGCAGGTATTGGTCAGTGTGTGTGGCCTTTCTAAAGACCTCTGTAAGTAGCTGTCTGTCCTCTCCTATAATTATATAGCCTATAAAATATAGCTACCAGCACTTATTAGTTTGCTGACGAAGCTCTTCGGATGAGGAGCGAAACGTCCGACACCTTCTACACAGAAGTACAGATGACGTCTCAAGAAGCCTTTTCCTCGATGGACAACTCCTGTACGACTGAGAGCCTACACAGAGGAGTAAAGGAAGCCATTTTTGTCAAACAACAGAACCCATCATTGAATCGGAATGGTGGTTTGAGGTTTAATTTGGACCCTGTGTTCAGCAGGTTACTGAGACCAAAACCCACAGCTCTTAGTCTTGCAAATGAGGTGAAGCCAGGGCCGAGCCAGAACAATAGATGCTAACTAGCCAGGATCAGAGTCGTTCATACCCTATTCAGGGAGCGACACTTCCCTTTTGTCGGAGGTGTTAATAACAGGATAGGATTATACCACTACTCCGCCCAGGCTTAGTGTAACGAACCAATAGGGGGAGGGTGTTGACACACCAATTCCGCCCACTCTTACTGTATTTTAGGCCTAAGCTACCAGCACTTATTAGTTCGCTGACGAAGCTCTTCGGATGAGGAGCGAAACGTCCGACACCTTCTTCACAGAAGTACAGATGACGTCTCAAGAAGCCTTTTCCTCGATGTATCTTTTTGAACACCATCAAAAACAAGGGCTACACACATTATTTAGGGATGAATATAATACACTCATCCCTCGTTTATCGCAGTTAATTGGTCCCAGACCCGACCGTGATGAGTGGATTTCCGCGAAGTAGGATTCCTTTTTGGCAATGGAGTAGTTTTGTGGTTAGAGCGTAGAACACCTGTTTACCTTCTAAATATGCTTTTTAATAGGGGGTGTCAAGAGGCACGAGACGACACCCGAGATGGGATGGGTCTACGAGACGAGATTTTAACATAATTTAATTTCTCCTACATTACCTTGCATTGCTCCTCACGAGGATACACTCAACACATGAAGAGACTATATGACTAACAAAGGTTCATGCCATTGTTCCATGGAACAAACGTGCCAAGGTGCAGAAACCAATGCACAGACTGAACTCTCTTCCTGCCTGCTTGGAGGTGGGAGACGAGCAAAACAGACACACATGCGCATGGCGATGTATTGAGGCAGGCAAAATGATCCAGTTCGTTTTCATTTATTGTGTAATTAATTCATTTATTATCGTCCCAGGCCGGGTGCCCACCAGACGGCTTTTTTTTCTGAACAAGAAATCTTGTCCCGTTTTAATCTTGCAAGATCTTGTGACACCCCTCAACCCTAATGAGGATAAGCGGCATAGAAAATGGATGGATGGATGGATCTTGTGACACCCCTAGTTTTTTACATTCGAGCCCTCATGAAGACATGAAATAACACCCCTATTATCCAATAGGGGTGTCACACGAGATCTCCAGAGAATAAATCTGCCCTGAGCGTGTCCGACATGACGTAACGCACCTCATGTAGAGAAGATCCGCGTTGCGGCATAGTGGCTATATTTCACGAGCAGGGGTGCGCATTAAAAGTCAAAGACAGGAAGTGTTTCTTGCATCCTGCATTTATTGGCTAATTAAGTACGAGCGCTCCACCAAGTATCCACCACGCAGGAGCGCCACCTCTTGTGAAGCAGCCACACTGGTAGCGCCTGCCTTCCTGGTGAAACACGCATGGGTGTCCAAAGTGTGGCCGAGGGGCCATCTGTGGAACGTGGCTCATTGCAGAAAGAAAAGAACAGACGGTGCGAATTGCCTTTGAGCCACAAACGCCAACTGTGCCACTTTACAGAGTGAAAGATGACCTCTTAAAGGGCATGATTATGATATATTATAATGTATTATTATTATATATGATCATTATTTGGTCTCCACAAATGTCATTTAGCGCCAATTTGTGGGACAGTAGGCATTTCAAAATCCCCCCCATGGTCTTGCGACTCGGCTAAATAAAAGTTTGTTTGTCCAGTCTTTTTTTTTTTTTTTTAAATTGTACTTTACTTAAAATGAATGTTAAGAGCTCGTCTCGGCTCATGACACCCCTAATAATAAGAGCATAAGCAGAGGTGTCACGGGACACCCAACTCACAAGACGAGACAATACGAGTCTTTAACATTCATTTGAAAGAAAAGCACAACCAAAAAATATGACGGGATAAACTTTATTTAAGCCAGTTGCAAAACAATGCAGGTGCGTTTTGAAATGTTTGTCCCACAAATGAATGATACTGTCAACACTTTTGGAGACCAAATAAAGCACTAATGTTATGATAATAATAGTACACATGAATTGCATCATCATGCAATATTTCCTCTTTAAAATGTCACCTTTCACTCAGTAAAGTTGTGAAATTGCCGTTTGTGGCGTGTATTTTCTCACAGGCAGTTCCTGCTGTCTTTAAAACGTTTGAAGCATTTCGTGAAATGCTGGCTTTTCAACCGTATTAAAAAGCAGCATTTATTTGACAACATATTAAACCAGCATGAGCCACCATCAGCCTTCTAAACTTCTTTATTTACATTTTTAAATGTAAAAAGACTGTTTGCATCAATTACCAGGCTGCTTGGAGGATAGTAAAATGGATTTATGTATGAATGATGCGTGTAAGCTGTGCCCCAGGTAATGCACGCACGTGCAGGAGCCTTTGCTAAGTGCTGGCGTGTCATTTTGGGCCAGTTGCAAACTTTCCCTTTAATGAAGACATTCAAGTGCAGTTTGAATGTGAGGTGGTGCAATATCACAGTTTCGTGATCAACTCAGCAACTCAAAGGCTTTTATACACATATTCCGAAATTATTTGGGGGAAAAAGTGTGTGTAAAGGTTTTCAGCCGTGTTGGGGCTTTTTGTGCCTGATGTGGGATCATCGAAACCTGCAATAAAAGCCTGTTGTTTGGCCATCAAGTCTGGTGCTTGTGCGTCTCATCCAACATGACAGTAACAATACTGACACCTAGTGACCAACGGACAATACGACTTATGCAGTTTGCACATTAAAATAAAGTACCACTTGTTCTGCGTCTGTGTAGGCTCTCAGTCGTACAGGAGTTGTCCATCGAGGAAAAGGCTTCTTGAGACGTCATCTGTACTTCTGTGTAGAAGGTGTCGGACGTTTCGCTCCTCATCCGAAGAGCTTCGTCAGCAAACTAATAAGTGCTGGTAGCTTAGGCCTTAAATACAGTAAGAGTGGGCGGAATTGGTGTGCCAACACCCTCCTCCTATTGGTTCGTTACACTAAGCCTGGGCGGAGCAGTGGTATAATCCTATCCTGTTATTCACACCTACGATAAAAGGGAAGTGTCGCTCCCTGAATTGGGTATGAACGACTCTGATACTGGCTTGTTAGCATCTATTGTTCTGGCTCGGCCCTGCCTTCACCTCATTTGCAAGACTAAGAGCTGTGGGTTTAGGTCTCAGTAACCTGCTGAACACAGGGTCCAAATTAAACCTCAAACCACCATTCCGGTTCAATGATGGGTTCTGTTGTTTGACAAAAATAGCTTCCTTTACTCCTCTTTCAAACCATCTGTTTTCTTTGGCCAAAATCTTTACCTCGCTGTCCTGAAAAGAGTGATTGGTAGCTTTCAGGTGTAGATGTACTGCTGATTGAGGACCACTAGCATTGTCCCTGCGATGTTGATAAAGCCTTTTTTGGAGCATTTGCTTAGTTTCCCCAATGTAGTGCTCTTTGCATTCCTCATCTTTACAGTGGATGGAATAGACCACATTGCTCTGTTTCTGGTTTGGAGCCTTGTCTTTAGGATGCACTAATTTTTGTCTCAGGGTATTTACTGGTTTGAAATAGGTAGGAATTTTGTGTTGCCATAAGATCCTCTGGAGTTTTTTCGGAGACCCCCGCTACATAAGGGACTACCACTCCTCTCCTTTTTGCTTCTGTGGGCTTTTGGGTTTCTTTCCCTACTCTCTTCTTTTGACATTTGTTAAAAGCCCACCGTGGGTACCCACAGGTTGAGAGCGCTCTCTGGACATGTTGTGTCTCCTTTTTTCTTTCCCTCAGCACTAGTTGGTATTTGTTCCGCTCTATGTTGGAGGTGGGCTTTTAACAAATGTCAAAAGAAGAGAGTAGGGAAAGAAACCCAAAAGCCCACAGAAGCAAAAAGGAGAGGAGTGGTAGTCCCTTATGTAGCGGGGGTCTCCGAAAAACTCCAGAGGATCTTATGGCAACACAAAATTCCTACCTATTTCAAACCAGTAAATACCCTGAGACAAAAATTAGTGCATCCTAAAGACAAGGCTCCAAACCAGAAACAGAGCAATGTGGTCTATTCCATCCACTGTAAAGATGAGGAATGCAAAGAGCACTACATTGGGGAAACTAAGCAAATGCTCCAAAAAAGGCTTTATCAACATCGCAGGGACAATGCTAGTGGTCCTCAATCAGCAGTACATCTACACCTGAAAGCTACCAATCACTCTTTTCAGGACAGCGAGGTAAAGATTTTGGCCAAAGAAAACAGATGGTTTGAAAGAGGAGTAAAGGAAGCTATTTTTGTCAAACAACAGAACCCATCATTGAATCGGAATGGTGGTTTGAGGTTTAATTTGGACCCTGTGTTCAGCAGGTTACTGAGACCAAAACCCACAGCTCTTAGTCTTGCAAATGAGGTGAAGGCAGGGCCGAGCCAGAACAATAGATGCTAACAAGCCAGTATCAGAGTCGTTCATACCCAATTCAGGGAGCGACACTTCCCTTTTATCGTAGGTGTGAATAACAGGATAGGATTATACCACTGTAAAGATGAGGAATGCAGGCTTAGTGTAACGAACCAATAGGAGGAGGGTGTTGGCACACCAATTCCGCCCACTCTTACTGTATTTAAGGCCTAAGCTACCAGCACTTATTAGTTTGCTGACGAAGCTCTTCGGATGAGGAGCGAAACGTCCGACACCTTCTACACAGAAGTACAGATGACGTCTCAAGAAGCCTTTTCCTCGATACCACTTGTTCTGTTTCAGAAGAAAAACCTGCAAGAAAAGATCACATTTTAGTGTGATATCAAATCCGTTTGGATCGATTGGAAGCCACTATTGTGGGACCTCTGAGACTTAAAATTGGTATAAAAAATACTAGAATGAAAGTAAAGCAGGTAAAAAGGCTGGCATAGTGTGAGGAAGCGCATGTTGACACTCGTTCATGTTCTTCTTTTGATTTCCAACAGGAGACTTGGAAGCCCTTAAGAATGAGGCCTTTGTTCTGAAGGAGGGAGTTGAATACAAAATAAAGATCAGTTTTAAGGTAAGAACACTTCATATCGCCCCAAATGTTTCATACCTTGGCCAAATATTGAGTTCAAGGAAAACTGCACTTTTTTGGAACTTTGCCCATCATCCACTATCCTTATGTGGAACACGTCCTCACACGTCTTTCTCTTTTTGGCACATTCTAAACAGAGCAAAACAACTAAAAAGAAACAGCCAGCACGTGGCAGCTAGCAATGCACGTAATAGGACACTTATTTTGACTACAAAGCCCTTAAAAAAACCCTCCAAAAACAGCACCAATGTTGTGTTGACGTAACTAACCTGTAGACACCAAGCTACAGCAATATTGTTATTGCAGCAGCGAACACGAAGAACTATTTTAGGTAATGGGCCCACTCCAAAACAATGTGATAGGACACCAATCTGCACTGACTAGGAAACAAGTAGGCAACCAAATGATGTGTAAAGTACTCCATGTTTCATCACATACTGTATGACATTGCATGAAGCCAATTAATCACTTCAACTGTGTTTTTTTGTCTCTCCTCAGGTGAACAAGGAGATTGTTTCGGGTCTGAGATATTTTCAGGTGACGTACAGGAACGGAATAACGGGTGAGTGAACACTTGGCGTTGACTCTTGATGTACAGGACTGTGCACTCAATGTTGCACTTAAACACCTTCAGTGGTTGGTGTTTTTAAACAGACGTCTTAAGGTGGGGGGCATCTGCGTCCCATAGCTCAGTTTTTATTGGCCCACTGCATATTCTTAAAATACAGTTCCTAAAAAAACCCAGCAGCAGCAATATGGAAATAAGAGCAGGGAATCCTTCAAGGTTGACATTTTACTTTTATTGTCACATATTTTAGAACTTTTACCGACTCCGGGTGAATGAGAGATGTTTTCTGCAGAAAAACAGCCCATTTGTGGAGAAATATTTTTTATGGTAACTTTTGGATTATGGTGGTGGCAAGCTACAGCGCTAACTTTGTTAACAACCGAGGATTCCTGCGGTGAAGCTGTTGTGTCTCCATGTAAGCAAGTCCTTCTTCCTTTTGTCTTTGGCCACAGTTGACAAATCGACCTACATGGTGGGCAGCTACGGGCCCCGCCCCAAAGAGCACGAATTTATTTCCACGACAGAGGAGGCCCCAAAGGGCATGCTGGCCCGAGGCCGGTACAACATCAAATCCAAGTTCATGGACGACGACAAGCACATCCACCTGCTCTGGGAGTGGAATCTCAACATCAAGAAAGACTGGGAAGACTAAGCCAGGCCATTTCAGCGGCTGGCGAGTGAAAGCGTCACATCTGTCCACACGCGCGCCACCCAAACCTGCACTTCAGCCTTCTGGTGTTTTGTTATGTCGTCTTAACGCCCTCATAGTCCTTCTCCTGCCTGCACATATCCTCATTCCTACAAGTCCTCGTATGGATCCATCCCCACTGCAACTAAGCTATCTTAGAAGACGTTTCCCTCTTATCCAGTTCATGCTCAAAGACAGATAGGACACCTCTGGGCTAGAGATGTCATGTCTAGTCTTTGAGCGATCTTGTCTTCCATCAGTCCATGGTCAAAGACTAGATAGGACAGTTATAGGCTAGAGATGCCCTGTCTAGTCTGTCAGCATGAACTGAGCAACTAGCTCGGATCGCAAGGTTTGGGCTTTCACCCGTGCAGGCATCATCAGTTCATGCTCAAGACTAGATAGGACAGCTCTGGACTAGAGGTGTCCTTATGCAGCCATTGAGCATGATTTAATGACGCCTGCTGTGATGAGAGGCAAAACATTGTGGTCCTAGTTAGTTGCTCAGGTCATGCTGACAGACTAGATAGGGCATCTGTAGTCTAGACTGTCCTACCTAGTCTTGACCATGGACAAATGAAGACGAGATAGGATGAGAGGTTAAACGTCTTCTAGACAGCCTGAACAGTTGGTTTACGATATGGATTCAACACCCCGAGAATTTATTTTTCCTCTTCCAGGAGCGTCAGTAGCAGCGTCGGTAGCAGCGCATCACATCATCGCTTCATCGCCGCCATGTTTGTTTGTTCCCCCACCACCACCACCACGCCGTCTTCCTCTCGGTATGAAGTACATGTGGAAAAGCAAGTGTACAATCAAGTTGTTGGCCTTTCTATGTAGTTGTGTCACGTGACTGTGTTCACTGGTAATCAGGCCCCACCGCATCCGGCACCCCCACGTTCACCCTTCATCCATTCCTGGTGCACCTGCTTGCTGCCTTTGCATCAAACCACCAACGTCTGCCTTCTCTTCCTTTTTCCATTCATGCAAGTCCTGCCAACGAAAAGCTGCCTTATTTATACTTTCAACTTATCATGGTCACTTCCTGCGTGGACTTGAAGGGCTGACTTTGCTGTTATCTGCAGCCCTGTTGGACCCCCCCATCATAACTTACTGAATGTTAATGCAGCCTTTTGGACCCCCCCTCGTCATAACCTACTGAATGTTAATTGGAGAGAAAAAGAAGCCTTGAGGCCTTATCACCTTCTATGATAGCGAAAACAGCAACAAATATTTTTAATTTTGTTCTTTTGGGTGTCGGTGTTATGCTTTTGCCTTAATGTAATGACCCCCCACAAGACGGTTGTAGCTTCAGGAGGCTCAAATGGAACATGAACATGCAAACTTCTAGTACACTGTGTACTTTCAGTTCCTGAGGGCACACTTTTTGAGTGGAGTGCTGTCCCAAATCCATTATTGTCTTTGTGACATCCAAATATTTGCCCGCTTTTTCTTCTTCTGTTCACCACTTTGCACCGCGACCGCCATTATTTCACATTAGTCCCTCCCCACACTCCTCATTTTGGCCGTTAGTGCTGACAGTCCACTTGCATTTTGACGTACTTGACGTCAACGCATCCATGGACTCTGAAGACAAAGACAAAAACATTCAACTAAGTACAGCCTGTGTCTCAATCCGTGCACTTCCACACTTACACTTAGCATTTAGAGTGCATAAGTGCGTTGACGCTGACAAGTACAGCAAGTGTCAGTACACGGATGTTGCACTCAGCACGCCCAATACCGATATGTGCGGTCGTCATAATTGATTTGGGAGCGCACTACAGTGTTCCCTCGTTTATCGTGAGGGATAGGTTCCCAAAATAACCCGCAGTAAGTGAAATCTGTGAAGTAGCCAACTTCATTTTTGATAGGTATATGTTTTAAGGCTGTAAAACACTTTATACACTTTCTCAGACAGGCAGTAACATTTTCTCACATTTCTCTCTTGCTCAATATCTCAAAAAAGTTAAAACCTTTGTCTGAATTTTAATGATCAACACAAGAAATGATTGTCACTCACACATATTTCACTCGTGTGACTGTGCCTTTTCGTCCTGGCGCCCTTCCGCTGTACGGTAGCGTTTTTGTCTCCTTGTTAAAACATTGCTGCAGACGAACTGAGGATTCATTTACAGGCTAGCAAGCAAGCTAGCAATGACACAGGAGACATGGCAGGACAGCACGGAGATTGATTGACAATAGTCTACAGGCAATCAGGAGGCCGAAAACAATGGGCGATGCAGACAGACGATAGAAGGGAAGAGCTAGAGACGCACCTGCGATGGAGGGAGGGAACACTGTACACTGTCAGCATTAGCACACTCAGGAACAAAGTACACTGTGTAATTCTACTTCCTGGACTTATTGACCGACTGCTGCTGATGAAAACCGACGGTGTCGGGATTAGCCGCGAGCACGCTGCAGCCTACTTTAATAACACCACGAACCTCAAGTCAGACAACAGTATTTGTGAAAATTAGCAGTAAAACTAAAGTGTAAATGAAGATGTACTGTACCAGATCATGTGGATGCAGAGCCTTTTGTGTTTTGGTGGTGAAATCGATGTATTCCTGCGCCATACATTCCATCATTTTGTAACAGTTTCTATGAAATCACTGGCATGCTGGTGGGGTCGTACATGACGTCTTCATTTGTGATCGTTCTGACTGGTCAATAAAGACTTTGCTGAACTGTGCTGCTCTTTAATCTTTAGCAAGACATTTTAGACCTGGAAACCAGAAGGGTACAATTACAGAAATACACTTTAAGCAGGCCACTACTGATAAACTAACACAGTTGCACTACAGCAGGCAGTTGCTGGAGGAGAGACTAGAATTTCACTCATTTTCCCTTATTTTGAAATGCAAATGTCTGCTAATAATCCTGAAAAGATGTTTAGAGTCATCGTGTATCCACTGTAATGAAACAACTGGTCCTCGGTGCTGCATGTTAACTATTCATTTGCCGTCATAAAACAGAATCATGACAGAAAAGGCACAGCATTACATCATCTCGTGAGTCAACCTTTAAAAGGTGACCATGTGATGCGTCTACTGAGATCCGCCAAGTTGGCTTTTTGTACACGAGTTAAACGTACACATGAGATGAACGTATTACAGACGTGGTTCGCTACCAGGAAAAGCCAAAGAACAACGCTGGCCTCTCAACGTGCTTCAATGCGGGCAGGATTTGGCACGTTTGGTCTTTTCCTGGACACGGACCGCGCTTCTTATTTCCTCTCCCTTTTTAAGATCCCAACAATTGCATGGCTTTTAGTTTCTTAGCACAGATTCTGTACAAAACAGGAGCGGGAATGACTTAAAATCTTCCAGTTACAAAAATACGGTGACTACAAAAGAGAATGTCAAGAGTCCACAAAAAGGTGCGCTTGAGCTTGTCTTACAGTAAATCTGCCACAGTCCAAAAAGTCGATGGATGTTCTGTTTCTTCCGGATTCATCTGGACAGTTTGCTGATGACTCGAATGAGGGCAGCGTTCTCATCCTTCAGCCGCTGGTTGTCTGCTTTCAGGTCCCCGAGAACCTACAGAAAAACAAAACCACCCAAGAACGCTATTTATTTACACGTAAACATGTCGGGTGAGGATGTCCACTCATGTATGCAAGCAACGCCTTCCTGTTAACGAGATGTACCTGCTCGTGGGCCTGTTATCGAAACCACCCCACACGCTCACCTGGGACTTGAAATGACGGACCGCGAGGAACAATCAAAACAAACTCGAGTCTTCGTCGAGTACCTGTGAGTCTACAAAACTCCAGTTTTCCTCAACCCATGAGTCAGTGGAACGATTCTTTGTCAAACACACCTGAGTCAGCGAAACTCAAGTCATTGTCAACCCTACAAGTTGCACCTGTGAGTCGGTGAAACGCGACATTTTGTCAACTTGTGAGTGCGTGAACAACACTGAGTCAGTGAAACTCGAGTCTCCGTCGACCCTAAAAGTTGCACATCCTGAGAAACTCAAGCTTTCGTTGAGCACCTGTGAGTCTATGAAACGTGAGTCTAGAACCTGGGAGTCACTAAAACTTGAGTTTTTGTCAACTTTGAGTCAGTGAAACTCGAGTCTTTGTCTAGCATGTGTGAGTCAGTGATACTTGAGTCTTTGTCGAGCACCTGTCAGGTGAAACTGGAGTCTTTGTCAACCCGTGAGTCAGTGAAACTTGGATTTTTGTCAAAATGAGTCAGTGAAATGTGAGTCTTTGTTGAGCACCCGTGAGACACTGATACTCAAGTCTTGCTTAAGCAGCTGTGAATCGGTGAAACGCGACTCCTTAAACCAGTCAGCGAAACTTGAGTCTCTGTTGACTTGAGTCAGTGAAGGGGAGTCTTTGTCAAGCACCCATGAGTCGGTGGAACTGGAGTTTTCGTCTACCTGAGTCAATGAAACTCGAGTCTCTGTCAATCCTACAAGTTGTACCTGTGAGAAACTTGAGCTTTTGTCGTGTACCCATTAGTCAGTGAAACTTAGTTGAGGACCTTTGAGTCGGTGTAAGGTGAGTCTTTGAACCAGCGAGTCGGTGAAACAAGTCTTCATTGAGCACCTGTGAGTCAATGAAAGTGGAGTCTCTGTCGAGCACTCGTAGGTCGGTGAAATACGAGTCTTTGCCGAGCACCGTGCATCTTTGAAACTCGAGATCTTGTCAACCCGAGAGGCAGTGACACATGAGTCTTCGTCGAACACCCATGAGTCAGTTAATCTCGAGTCTTTGTCAAGCACCTGAGTTGGTGAAATGCAAGTCTTCAAAGCAGTCAGTGAAACTCGATTTTTTTCAACTTATGAGTCAGTCAAACAGGAGTCTGATGAGCACCCGTGAGTCCATCAAACTCCAGATTTCATCAAACCGTGAGTCAGTAAAACTCGAGTCCTTGTCAAGCACCCTCGAGTCAGTTAAAGTTGCGGGCTGAGCGAGCGGTGGTTGTCTTTGTCAAGGAAGGGCAAAGGAGAGTTGATTTGAGCACATTAGAGAAATCCAAAACACACGCATGGAAGTGCAGTTAGACTAAGAGTTCATTCAGTGTTTTAACATGCGAGCATCCAGCGGGTATTCTACTTCATGTGTGCAATCAGTCACAACCTTCAGCTCATCTTCCAGTTCCACTGCTCTCCTCTGGAGGGCGAACTTCTCCTGAAAATAAAAGAAGACAAAAATGACTCAACAATTACATTAAAGAACGGCGTCCCAAAGTTTTTACACTTCAGTGTGTAAAGCAATGCTAACATGTTGTATGTGACACTTTCATCAGGTTGGTTTTCCATTTTTATGCTGTTTTTTTAATTATTATTTTACAACCTTTTTTTTTTAAATAAAAGTAATATTACCACTTTTTCCAAATTTTACAAAAAATGAAACTCTATTCTTTGTTTGGTATTTTACGGAGCCCCTGAGGGGACATGGAGAAAAAAAAAGAAAAAACCTTTGCGAGATAACGCAAAACAGTTTTGCGAGGGAACGCAAAAGAGACTGTGGTAAAGATGGAAACATATTCACATATTCAAACTTCCAGGATCAATGACTCCCAAGTGAATGGTTCTAGCACAGCAAACCATACCTCTTTCCAACCGTGCAACACAGACAAACAGCTACAACCCAGTTTTGATCAAAACCAGCCGTGTTCTGTGCGGTCTGACTTCTATTGATCTCTAGGAGAAGCCGGCAGCGAGACCGGAGCACAGGGACCGTCTACAAATGTCTTCTTCTTCATCTGTATTATGGCGGTTGGCATCAATGTTGCCTACTCCTCAGTAAGACAAGAATCTATTGGCTGTCCAGCTTTTTTTTTTTACCCGTCATATTTTTTTTTCCTCCATGTCCCCTCCGGGCCTCCGTAGTATTTCATAGTATTACAAATGAAAAAAGAACATTTTTTTTACTGTAATAGTTCAACTTTGCTTCTAAAGTTAGATTTTTTCCCCCTCATAATATTACAACTTTATTCCTGTAAAATTCTGACTTTTTCTTTTAATACTATAACTTTATTCTCCCATTATTTCAACTTTATCAATACAAAATTACAGCTCTTGTTTTCCATGTTTGCTAGTATTTTTGTTTTGTCATTTGCTTTCAAGTGTAGGGCCCCTGCGCCACACTTTGGACACCCCTGCATGAAACATTTCCCACCAAACTAAAGGGTGTCCCTAAAGTCTGCACATATCTTACAAAATACTAAATAATAACTGAAATTAAAATTATATCATTAAAAAAAATATACAGACAGTATATATTTTAGATTTTATACATTATCACATATTGAAATGATTTTATCATTTTCATATATTAGTTAAAGAAAGAAAATCTGTATGTACAGTGGTATGAAAAAGTATCTGAACCTTTTGGAATTTCTCACATTTCTGCATAAAATCACCATCAAATGTGATCTGATCTTTGTCAAAATCACACAGATGAAAAAACTCTGTCTGCTTTAACTAAAACCACCCAAACATTTATAGGTTGTTATATTTTAATGAGGATAGCATGCAAACAATGACAGAAGGGGGAGGAATAAGTAACTGAACCCTCTGCCTAAGGAGACTTAAAGAGCAATTGAAACCAATTTTTACCAAACAATTCAAGTCAGGTGTGTGCCCAATCACTGATGAGTGGTTTAAAGCTGCCCTGCCCACTATACAACACACAGAATTGGTAAGAATTGTCTTGATGAGAAGCATTGTCTGATGTGCACCATGGCTCGCTCAAAAGAGCTGTCTGAAGACCTGCGATCAAGAATTGTCGATTTGTATAAAGCTGGGAAAGGATACAAAACCATCTCTAAAAGTCTGGATGTTCATCAATCGACAGTCAGAGAAGTTCTCTACAAATGGAGAGTTTGGCACTGTTGCTTCTCTCCCAAGGAGTGGCCGTCCACCAAAGATGACGCCAAGAGTTCAGCGCAGAATCCTCAGAGAGGTAAAAAAGAACCCTAGAGTGTCTGCTAAAGACTAACAGAAATCACTGGCACAGTCCAATATCTCTGTGCACACATCAACTATATGTAAAACAAAGGCCAAGAATGGTGTTCATGGGAGGACTCCACGGATGAAGCCACTGCTGTCTAAAAAAACATTGTTGCTCGTTTCATGTTCACAAAAAGGCACTTGGACACTCCACAGAAGCTTTGGCAAAATATTTTGTGGACTGATGAAACCAAAGTTGAATTGTTTGGGAGGAACACACAACGTCATGTGTGGAGGAAAAATGGAACATCTCACCAACATCGACACCTCATCCCCACCGTGAAGCATGGTGGAGGGTGTATCATGGTTAGGGGCTGTTTTGCTGCCTCAGGGCCTGGACAACTTGCAATCATTCATGGAAAAATGAATTCAAAAGTTTATCAGGATGTTTTGCAGGAAAACCTGAGGGCGTCTGTCAGACAGTGGAAGCTAAGACGAGGATGGATGCTGCAACAAGACAATGATCCAAAACACAGAAGTAAATCAACTTCAGAATGGTTTCAGAAGAACAAAATACACGTTCTGGAGTGGCCAAGTCAAAGTCCACACTTGAACCCCATTGAGATGCTGTGGCATGACCTCAAGACAGCGATTCATGCCAGACATGCCAGGAATCTGACTGAACTACAGCAGTTTTGTAGAAAAGAATGGGCCAAGGTTAGTCCTGATCGATGTGCCAGACTGATCTGCAGCTACAGGAAGTGTCTGGTTGAAGTTATTGCTGCCAAAGGGGGGGCCACAAAATATTAAATGTGAGGGTTCAGTTACTTATTCCTCCCCCTTCTGTCATTGTTTGCATGCTATCCTCATTAAAATATAACAACCTATAAATGTTTGGGTGGTTTTAGTTAAAGCAGACAAAGTTTTTTCATCTGTGTGATTTTGACAAAGATCAGATCACATTTGATGGTGATTTTATGCAGAAATGTGAGAAATTCCAAAAGGTTCAGATACTTTTTCATACCACTGTATACTATATTATAGTGTACATATTAAATACAGTATCATTGTTAAAGAAGTGCATATACAGTGCCTATCATAAGTATTCACCCCTTTGATGGTTTACCCTTTTATTGATTTCATAAATCAATCATGGTCAATAAATATTATCTTTTTTAACAAAAAAAAAATTGGAAGAAGAACTCTTTAATGTCAAAGTGAAAATAGACTTCTATAAAGTAATGTTAATGAAAGAAAATGATATCAATGAAAATAATAGTTTGCATAATGATCCACCCCTTCAAGTCAGTATTTAGTAGATGCAATCACAGCAGGGAGTCTGTGTGGATACTGATGGTCTCAATCAGTCTTATACATCTGCCCACTGCAGTTTTGCTCCATTCTTCTTTGCAAAACTGCTCAAGCTCTGTCAGGTTGTGCGGGTATCGGGCATGAACAGCCCTTTTCAAATCCAGCCACAAATTCTCTATGGGATTGAGGTCTGGGCTTTGACTCGGCCACTCCAGAACATTTACCTGGTTCTTTTTAACCATTCCTGTGTAGCTTTTGCAGTATGTTTTGCATCATTGTCTTGCTGGAAAATAAATCTTCTCCCAAGACGTAGTTGTCTTGCAGACTGAAAAAGATTGTCCCCCAGGATTTCAGTGTATTTTGCAGCATTCATTCTTCCCTCTATCTTTCCAAGCCTTCCAGGTCCAGTTGCTGAGAAACGTCCCCACAGCGTGATGCTGCCACCACCATGCTTCACAGGGGGGAAGGTGTGTTTTTGGTGATGTGCAGTGTTTGGTTTCCGCCAAACATGACGTCTTGTCTGATGGCCAAAAAGCTCAATTTTGGTCTCATCAGACCAAAGAATCTTCTTCCACTTGACCATGGAGTCTTCCACGTGCTTTTAATATGACTTTTCTTCAACAGTGGCTTTCTCATTGCCACTCTCCCATAAAGCAGCAGTTGCTACATGCACAGTCTCTCCCATCTCAGCAGCTGAAGCTTGGAACTCCTTCAGAGTAGTTGTAGGGGTCTTGGTGGCTTCCCTCACTAGTCTCCTACTTGCACGCTCACTCAGTTTACGAGGGCGGCCTGACCTAGGCAGATTCACACAAGTGCCATATTCCTTCCATTTCTTGACAACTGATTTCACTGAACTCCGAGGGATGTTCAGTGCCATGGACATTTTTTTGTAAGCATCCCCTGAATTGTACTTCTCAATAACCCTTTCCCTGAGTTGCTTAGAGTGTTCTTCTGTCTTCATGGTGTAATGGTAGCCAGGAATACTGATCAACCATCTCTGGACCTTCAGATACAGGTGTTTTACAACTCAATCACTTGAAACACACCCACACCACTCAGGTCATCTTCATTTCACTCATTGTGAGACTATTGGCAACAATTTCATGGACTCTATTGAATTAGACCGTTACATTAAAAAGGGGGTGAATAATTATGCAAACAATTATTTTCATTGATATAACTTTCTTTCATTAACATTACTTTATAGAAATCTGTTTTCACTTTGACATTAAAATTTTTTCCAATATTTTTTGGTTAAAAAAGGTCAAATTTATTGACCATGATTGATTTATGAAAGCAACAAAAGGGTAAACCATTAAAGGGGGTGAATACTTATGATAGGCACTGTACATTTTTGCCTGTGTGTCCCGACCTTCGAGCCCGCCCTCCCCCATCTTTCTACCGGAGCAGCTGTGCAGCATGCATAGATCGAGTTGCATTAGAGCACACTTACAAATCTCTCCAGCTCCAACAGGGCGGGCCTCTCCGTGGTGCTCTCTTGACTCTGTCCCAGACAACCATGGATGCATTTGACATTGTTACATCACATTCTTGTGCTTCCAAATGACAAAGTCGAGGCCAACCTGTCGGAGTCTCTCCAGCTCCACTTTGTTCTGACTGAGCAGCAGTTCCATCCCCTGCAGCTTGTCCTTCAGCGCCAGGTTCTGCTGCAGTACCTGGAAGTAGAGCTGGGGGGGAAAACACAACACTTGAGTGAAGGAGCGGGAAGAAGGTTGATGCAAACAACGTGGCTGACGTTCCATCAATCCAGCAGCTCCTCCAGTTAAATCAGGTAGAAATGTTTTGTTTTTTTTAGGAATGTGTGCATGTGTGTGTGGGTGGTGCTCAGACACGTACCATCCTGTAGTCACCGTCTCCCAAGCCACTCGAACTGCACAGAAACACCAAATAATACAAATAAAATAATAATAATAAAAATACAAGGTGCAGTGATTAGAAGCGCATATTTATGCTACAATGGAACCCCTTTATGTCGACACCCCTCAGACTGGCTGCCTGAGGTCGACATAAGCGACTGCTGATCAGTTTGTCTGGAGAGGTGGGCCCCTGTGACAGGCAGGGAGGACTTTCAACATTCAATATTAGTGCAGAACTGCCAACGTGTAGGAATTTGTTGTACTTAGCATGCAGTTACTCTTGAATACGCTTGTATGCTTCACTGCTCTCCATTTTGCTGCATTTCGCTGTGTGGGGGGCATGACAGAAAATAACTGAGAACCACTGGTCCAGAAACAGGAGAACGGCTGATAATCCATAAAGGATTTTTGTTTGTTGACATGGTTTTCCTCCTTTTGTGTATATTTTAATTTAAATTCTTGTGTTTTCATATCAGTGTTTCCCATATTCACTCCTGGCCGTCCACCACAGATACATTTGGACCACCACAGATCAATTTGGTTGGTGCTACCCTTTTTTTTTTTTTTTCCCAAGATTTGGAGCCACTTGTTCGCCCTCACTCACAAACACATTCTAAGGTACGGTACATGCAACAAACCGACAGCAGCAGCAGATAAAAACTCCTTGAACGGATGTTGATGACATGTCAGTGGCACGATGGAGAGGATTGCTGAATGACAGATCAAAATAGTCGGTCCACCCATTTATTATACACCCTGGGTGTGAAATGGTACATAAAGTAAGTGGTCAAGTGCCAGATGTTAAAAAAAAGTTAAAAGTTAACCAAAACTGAAAAATAACGTGTTTTTCAGTTGATACTGTTTCAGGAACCACAAAATGGGTCAACAACTTAAAGCTGTTGTGTAGGAATGGAAGTGGATCAAGCCTTGGCAGTCGGTCCAACTCATTCCTACAGGTGTTCCAAGTTCTGGAGTACTTACTACCTCCTCTGTCTGCATAAAAACATACTGTGGTAGTATACCATTGTACTGGAAAAAGTCATTTGTTGCTACAAAAACAGAAGAAAAAAGGGAACAAACAATGGAAGAGAGACAGACCACCGTAACTCTTCAAAATGTAGCTTTTTCTGCGTATGTGGCCACAGATGTAACTCCGTTAGCGGCTGCTGTGATATGGAAAGGGGGTGCTTCTTCCTGCTCCTTTTTGGACATGTTCAACAGTGAATTGTCACCCAGTCACCCTCCCTCTGTAACTGGGTGTTTAACTTTCTAACAGGCAGACCCCAGTCAGTCAGAGTCCACAATCGCACATCCAGCTCAAGAATTGTGAGCACTGGGACCCCACAGGGGTGTGTGCTGAGTCCACTCCTCTACACGCTCTTCACCTACGATTGCGTGGCCTCCCAGAACAACACCAGCATCATTAAATTTGCGGATGACACTACAGTCATCGGCCTGATCACTGGTGGTGTTGAAACATCATACAGAAGAGAGGTGGCGGACCTCATAGCTTGGTGTCGTGATAACAATCTCCTTCTCAATACAGATAAGACTAAAGAGATGATCATCGACCCAAGAACAAGGGAAAAGGAGCCGCATAGACCCCTGTTTATTGATGAGACTGAGGTGGAGAGGGTGAAAACCTTCAAGTTCCTTGACACACACATCAGCGAGGACCTCACCTGGTCTCACAACACCCAACAAATTCTGAAGAAGTCCCAAAGGAGACTGTACTTCCTGAGAAGACTGAGGAAATTTGGCATGTCCACCACAATCCTGAGTTGCTTCTACAGATGCACTCTGGAAAGTGTCCTTACCGCCTCCATCACTGTTTGGTACGGTAACTGTACAACACGTGATAGGAAGGCACTCCAGCGGGTGATCAAGACCTCACAGAACATTGTTGGGGCAGCCCTCCCCTCACTGCAAGACATTTATAAAACTAGAGTCCTACGCAGAACACACAACCTCATCAAGGACAGCACACATCCACAACACTCATTATTCACACTCCTACCGTCAGGCAGACGCTACAGGAGTTTGAAGTCCAGGACCACAAGGCTGGCAAACAGCTTTTACCCACAGGCCATCAGGCTTCTCAACGAAGCACTCACACACGCCGCACGCAACACACGCACACACGCACACACTCATAGCACTTTATTTAATTATTTATTTATTTGTATTATTTATTTGTATTAATGTCTCTTCTGTTGTTGTTGCTTAATTTATTGGTATTTATGTTTCTTATGTTCTTATTCTTTCTTGTGTTTTCTTTCTTTTCTTGGGAGAATGAACAGAATAAGAATTTCATTGCATAGTATAACTGCCTGTTTTACTATGCACATGACAATAAAACTCTTCAATCTTGAATTGGGGATATGTGATGTATATCCATGCAACAGCGTATGCATGTTTTTGAAAAGCAAAAAAAACTAACTAAAAACTTGCACAAAAGGAGGAAAAAGAAACTGCTGTAGGCTGAAAAATCCTTTCTCATCACCCAGCAAAATAACTAACATGCTTGAAAAAAACAGTAAATATCATTAGACTAGATATGAATGATATAGATTTCACTCCTGCTGAAGCAGGTAATAAATGCTTAGCAAGGAAAAGAGGCAGACTCACTTGAGGTCAGACTTCCTGATGTGATCATCCAAAAGAGTGTCATCATCTTCATTCTGAAAGCCCAACAGATTGACTTCGTTCATCAACAGATTGACTTCGTTCATCATTTTATCCTTGTAGAAACTTTGATACGAAAGATGGCTTATTTTTGGAAACAGGTGGAAGCACGATGCACCTCAGCTCAATTTTCAGATGATGACAAAGGCTGTGAATACTTATGTACATGTCTTTTTTTTTTTTTTTTAATAGTTTTAAAAAATCCCCCAAAAACTTTTCTCAAGGTTATGCTGGTGGTGTGTAGAATTTTGAGGAGAAAAATTAATTTATTCCATTGATAATCAAATAAATACATGTGTATATGTATGTGAAATATAATCAACAAATATAATAATAATGTCAAAACTGTGAAGCGGGGGTGTGCTCTGTTCCGTTTTGACAACATTTCTTACCTCTCCATCCTGCTGAATGACACCAGTAGAGCGCCTTTCCTTCCTGGCGCGCCTCCTGTCCTTGACTCCCAGACGCTTGTCTCCTTCCGACTCCTGCTTTACTGGGTCTGTATCTGCAGCACATTGGAATGGTCAGAAAACAATACTGTCAAGACATGGCTGAAAAATGTATTTTTAACCTAAGAATGTAGAATGTAGGAATAACATCTAGAGGAGATCTGACAAGGTGGTTAGTGGTTACATTAAGCTCCACAGAAAAGTGAAGTGTGACTTTGCCACTGGTCAAAATATACAGGGTGTCCCTAAAGTCTGAACACATAGCAAACGTGCGTATCTTACACAAAAAAATAAAATACAAAATAAGAGTGTCAGTTTTCCTTGTCTCTCGCCTCCAAACAGGCAGGAAGAGGGTTCCCCATGTGCACTGGTTCAGCACCTAACGCTCCATCACACAATTACAGCATACACACAGCAAAAGAGGGGAGGTTTGTGAGGAGCAATGCTACAAGGCAACGTAGTAGAAGTTAGGAGATGCCACAGCCCTCGTGTGGAAGTATGACTAATGAGCAACAGTATGCTGGATTCGTTCCCAAGTGGTAGCAACATCATATGCAACAACACAAACCTGCCCACCTCAACCATATCCACCCGACCAAGGGAAAAACAACACATGGAGATAAAAGAGCCTTCGTCCCAACAGTTAACACTCACTGAGACGTTTGGTGGGTAACATAAATCCAAAAAGCACCAGCGCAAAATGATGTGTGTTCACAGAAGGTCATCGCAGCCCTCGGTCTACACCGCAGTTTGAAGGCTTTTGCAAAAAGTGAGTCCAAAAACATGAAAAGCAAAACGAATATGTTTACAACTAAAAATGAACTTTATTCTGTTGCTTCTTTTTGGTGGTTTTTTTGGTGGTTTTTTTTTTACATTTCACAAACAAAACTGAGTTACCTGTGACAACATTTAGACGGGGGAGGGGCCCACAGCAACACTCGCTACTCATTGCCAAGAGATATACGCACTTTCAGGTCAGACTCTACATAAGTCTTGTCACCAGACTTGTTGCTAGTGTTTTGTTTTTTTTCTACAGGGGTCTGATTGCGCACTAGGTCTGCAACACTGATCCCTCCTGCACCGTCTTCTTATTCTCTAGCACACCAAGTGTGTTATAATGTATTGATGAGCGGGGGCGACCAGGTAGGTCAAATGTATTTGTGGGAAACACTGGAGGTGCTGGAATGCCTCCAGTAACTTCGAACTCACCCCTCTCAGCAGGCGTGAGAGTAATGATGGGGCTGACAGGCTGAATGTTACGAGGCAGAAAGTCGGAAGCTTTGGAGACCGTCTTCTCTGCTTCCTTCAGGTCTGTTAAGGTCACACCCTGCAAATATGGACAAACCACAAGCTTGCAAGAGGCCTTTTTCATCAAAAAACACCTCCACATACAGTTATGTCCACACAAACACTGCAAAGATGCACTCATTTAAAAGCTCCTCAGCATACCTGAGTGGAGCGGCGGGACTGGCGCAGCAGTCGGGAGCGAGCTTTCCTCTGCGATTCTGACTCCTCGTCTCTGACTGGAGCCTGATACCTGAGCATGCAGAGTGTAACATGACTCAGATCCACACACACGTATCCAGGAAGATTACATTGATTCTTTGATAGAAAACAGCAAGTTGTCCATAAAGTAACATTGAACTGAATTTCGCCCCAAAGCCAAACATCCCAAACTTTTTGTGAGTATTTCTTACTTGCGTCGATCAGCTGTGGGTGTGCTGGAGCTCTCAGATGTAACATCCCGCGTATGAGGGGTGGGCTGGACTCTGGCGGTGCGGATCACCTTGTCTTGCTCCTTCTCCTCCTCCTCTTCCTCCTCCTCATCTCTCTCCTCTGAGGTCTACAAAAAAAAAGACATCAAGGCCTCAAAATCATATTGAGTGACAAAGCAATGTTAACACCTCCGTCGTTATCAATGAAAAACACCTCCTTGCTGGTGGACATGACACCGCCTCTGACTGCCCCTAATTACACGAGCCCAGTCCCATGCAACCACCCAACTCGCTACACATCATTTTCACACAGGGCCATGTGTGTTTGGATTTTTTTCTCTCTTTTTTTCTTTAAAAAGGCTGTATTTTGCGTTCAGCTGTGTTGTCATTGACTAACATTTACATTAGTTTGATGATCTCAAACATGAAGTGGGACAAACATGCACAAAAGAAAGAAATTAGGAAACACTTTTTCACACCACCGTATGTCCAACTATAATGTATCGTTTGCTGGTCTTTCTAGTAAACGTCTGGCTGCAACTGCACGCAGCCAATGATAACAGACACCTTGTCAGCTGGACTGGCAGCAGATGCGGTCACACTTTCAGTGTCTGGACTAGACAAAGTGGAGCTCTCTGGAGAAAGAACAACAAGAATGAGCCAAAACATGCATTCATCCTAAATGAATTGATGATCCCAGTGGTTGGTTTACCGGGGCTGCTCTCCTTGTCCTCACTCAGCTCCAGGCTTCCTGAGATGCCCCTTTCTTTGGACTGGTCCTGCAAGTTCATCTTGTCTTTACTGCTCATCCTACACACTGAGCTCCTGGAAGGTGTGAGAGTCAAGAAAATATAGAAAACCACCTCAAGATATTGTGATGCAGAGACAAATGCTAGCCAGTGCTATCCAATATTGCATTAACACGAGTGATAGTTTGGTCCGATACTGGCCAAATTTGCTGGATTTAATTGGGAAAAAAATACAACCCCTCTTGTCCCATTCAAACGCCCACCCTCTTCCTTCAGGGAGCACAGTACTTGTTGCACAGTTTTAACATGTTGATTTGTTAATTCCTATATTTAGTGAAGTTCATGCACACCAAAGTATTAATATGACAAGGAAGGCGAAAGAAGGTTGGTATCGCTATCCAGTGATATAGAATGTTGCGGTCTTGGTATCGGAGCCTCCCCAATTCCCACTAACCTCCTTCGCTTATTTTGTGTACTTGCAGTAGGAGCGCCTTGTGGGTTTTGTCGGTCTCGTACGGACTGCTCGTTGCGCCACTGTCAAGTGAAGACACGCTCATCAGTGGATCGTAATCATCAAGTCAACAACCGCCAGCAAACAAGTTCTCACATTGGCTTGTTTCTGAGCTAAATCCTCTAGGAGATCCTCCACGCTTTCATCTGCTACGTCCAATGGCGTCTGGCCCTGCAGTTGATTTAACAACGTTTGATGAAACACATTTAAGTTCAATATTCCACAATACAACATCAACAAACTTATACCAATGTTAAGCAGAAAGGGAAAAACATGGAGTGAACATGAATTAGTATGAAGGTTTTTCATTATTTCAGGCCTCACCGCGTTGCTGCGGGCGTCCATGTTGCACATGTGTTCTGCTAGAATGCGACAGGCGTCTCCCTGGCCCCAATGTGCAGCAGCATGAAGAGGAGTCCATCCGTCACAGTCCATAGCGGACACATCCAGTCCGCATTGGCACAGTAACCTGGACACCACAGGAGCAGCGCGCATCCAAGTGAATAATGGCGTACGCACACTCAGCCGTTCGTACCGTGGCTTTGGCCCCGTTACGTTTCCCCCCTTTCGGCACAAGTACAAGAAGAGGCGGCCCAGAGCGGGCACAAGTCCATGCAAACACACACAACAATGGAGAGTCACAGAATGACTGCGCAGTAATTTTTCTTCAAAATACGTTTTTTAACAGTGTTAGAGCCCTCTAGACATGAAATAACACCCTATAGTCACCTTTACACTCCTAACTACCCAATTTAGCAGATTTAATAAGAGAATATAAGATAAATACTTGGGGTTCAGAGTTTAGCTTCAGATTGGCGCAGGTAATGGGTGCAACAGTAGCTCATATTGGGGATGATTGATTATTGTGCCTGCCACAAATACATTTGCACCACCACAGAAAGATTTGGCCCTACCCATTCCCTCGCTCACAAACACATGACAATAGGATTGTCTGTGTTGCTTGTCCTTACAATTCTGTACGGCAGATGGCATCGTAACTGCTTCTTCCCATACCTCATGTGCAGATACTACAACTGACTCGGTCACGCATTATGCTGCATCTGTATAATGCCATACAACATGTTCATTATCTTTAATATCAGTGCATAATTACATGGAGCCCGAGAAACATCAAAAATGTCTTTTTTTGCCGCACATTTTTATGACCCAAACCAAAAAAGTGACGGAGTTCAGGTGTCCACTCTAAACTGGCACGTGTCGTTATATAAAAACACCAAAACATGTGTACTTGAGAGCTTCCAGGTAGCCTTTGGCTGCGGCCACGTGGAGAGGTGTGGCTCCGGTCCTGTGGTGTCGTATGTCGGCAGGTGGTCCCTCGGCCAGCCAAGTCTGAGCATCTGTTGTGATCTGCTCCTCCTCTAACCGTTTCACTGCCTCCAAGTCCACACCTGGACCCAAGCAGAGTCACTCGTCAGTTGCTAAACAGGCGACGGCAATGCAGCGAATTGCTGAGCTGCCCTAAAGCGTGTTCACCTTGTCTCAGGGTGTAGTCCTGGAGAAGCGCCTCAGTGCTTTCGTCCAGAGCGATGTCCACAGGAACGTCACCATCACAGTTGACGGCAGAGAGAGAGGCGCCGTTCCGCAAAAGGAAACTACCCAAAAAGCCAGAGAGACAGACAGAACCCATTATGGTAACACTTCCACTCCGGTATCCAAAGTGTGGCCCGGGCGCTGTTTACAGACCGCGGCTCATTGGCACATTGTAGAAATAAAGTAAAAAACTAAAAATAACATTGTACAACTAAAATAAACACATTGTTTATCTTCATATGACAGCATGGTCGCATGCATGGACGATAAAATGGGACAACTAAATAAATACAGCATTACAAAATTACTTAAATGTGTCATTAGATTGGAATGGAAATGCATAAATGCATTATTAAATGTGTCATTACTTCATTAAAATATCTCTTACTGTCATGTAAAAACCTACATCATGATTTAAGTTCATAATTATTTCACTATTGAATTATTTCATGCAGTGTTTCATGAATTTATTTTAACCGTCTGAGCCATCAGATCAATCAAATCTGTGAACTAATTTGATGTTTTTCTATTATTTGTGAAATGCACGGTACGTGTGTGGGGGGGCTAAAGCTGAAAACACTGGTAAGGTTTGGACTAAATAGATTGGTCTGCTTTTGAAGTGTTGAAGAGGCTGTGCCAGCCCAGCGTGTTCATTCTTTCGGGGACATGTCGTCGGGCCAACCATGACAACAATGTTGGCATTGTTATGTTCACAAATAGCCGTGCACCCGCAGAACACTGGCATCGTATTGTGTTTCGTGATACAACTGTTACAGTGTTGTGTTCTTGGACAACATACTCTGCGATATCACGATAGCCGCAGGAGGCAGCAACATGCAGTGGCGTCCACCCCTCGCTGTCAACCTGGTTCACATTTGCACTGCGCTCCAAGAGGAAGGACACCATCTCCATGCTACCGTCGATACAGGCCTTTGTGGAGAACAAACGCAAGGCAAACAAGCATAGAGTGAAATGACGCTTTGCAAGCATCAAGCAGTAAAGCAAGTTAGGCAGTGACGCAGCCTCACCTGATGTAATGCAGTTATCCCGTCTGCGTTGGAGCAGTTAATAATTTCCCGCACGTCCTCCTCGTTCCTGCTTGTCATCTCTTTGGCCTCCTTCAGCATCACTTGGGCCTCCTCCGTGTCCCCACTCGCACACGCAGCTAGGAATTCTGCCGCCCGGTCAAACCTCACCCTTTTTCTAAGTGGGCGGGTGAGACAGAAGGGGTCGAGACACATTGTAACAGCATTTCCAGCTTTTGTCAACGTCGCTCATAAAGACATAACATTGTCTGTGCTTGTTGAGCAAACATCACTGATAGAAGGCCGGGATGTTCCCATCGATCGGCCGCCGATAATTATCGGCAGAGTTCCGTAAAAAAACATGTGATCACCACATGCTGATAAACGCCTTTCAAGGCCCATCGCCAACAGAATGACACTTCTCGTATTGATCTTGCCACAGGCTACACCAATCGATGCCTGCGTGTTTGACTTCCCAAACCTACTGCCGTTGGACTATTCTTGCATCTTTGTTTACACACTTTGCCTGTCTGTAGCTACCTTAGAGTCATCTGCCTGGCTTCTGGCCTTCGGACTCCAAATGTGACTTTTTAACCACAGTGACATTTTGTTTTTAAAACAAACGAGCAATGCGATTAGTTTGGAGCTTGCTTTTGTCCCACGAGGAACCTGCAAGTGGATATCACGTTCATGGGGTACGTACTAACGTTTTCAAGTGTCTCTGAGCAACTTGACTATCTTGTTGTCGTTATACTAATTATGTCTTGTCCTGCAAACACTATTTGTGTGCGGTTCTTTAATGACCATAAACACACAGCGTGTCCAGCTTTATGATGGTGATACTATCACAGGGGTCTCCTGGTCGCCAGCACATTTTGAGTAGCTCGCCAAAGGTTCAAAGATTATTTGCTTCAAATCTTTGTAGATTTTTTTTTATATAATTGTTCAATTCAGACTTTATGCCTTCATATAATGACAAATAAGCACTAAGCAGCATAAAGACGTTGGCCACACAGTTTGGGTGGAGATGCGCTTGGTAAATAGAGTAATGTTGCCACTCAGAAATAAAAGACAAATAGTTGACAGCTGTAATAGTTGGACACCCATGCAACCTGGACACTCAATTTATTCCATTTCCAGTTGAGCAGGACAGATTTCTATTCAAACATATATATTTGTATTATTTCATTCTGGTAATGTTATCTTGAATTCATATTTAACAGGTTTTCCCATGTATTCGTATCACTCCAAAACATGCATCAAATTAAATTCTCCTTTGTGTCAAATAGTAAAAAAACAAATCGTTTCACACAAATGAAGGCAAATCAAAAAAAGATAATCCACCCGAACGTTTGTCAGGGGCCCCTGGAACTGTCTAATGGCACCCCTGGCCAACGGCATTCATCATTCATCATTCATCATACATTGAAAAACGTACAGTTAATCCATGTGATCGGTATTGGCTGATCTCACTCATGGATCACCAGTATCGGAATCGGCAGTATCACACCCTGATCGGAGCATCTCGAACGCAGTTCAGAAGTACTTTTGAAGTATTTTCATCATCAGTGCGCTTCCGCTTCATGGTGTTCAATCACGGCCCATCTGTTAAACCAAAGGCGAGTGGGCTAGTAGACAATGCTAATATGGTTTAAAATGTGTACGTCAGTGTTTATGGCGTCTCGCCGCATATATCGTAGATTTCATATAGATTTGGAGCATCCTGTTGGCCCCCGCTCATAAACGCATTATAACGGGACTGTCTCTGAATGTAGCTTGTCCTTTTCGACATTCGCTGATGGAACATAACCCACATGAAAAGTAGGGATGTAGGGTATATGTATATACCATGAGGAAGGGGGGGGGAAGAATGCGGGGGGCCATTTTGATACATTCTGTGAATTAAAGACGCTCAAACCCATCCAGTGTAGCTAATATATGCTACGCTGTCCGGACAAAACATCTACGCTTTGCGTGATAGATGACAAAGTAAATTAGTGTCATATCTAATAAAATGAATTAATTTAATTTTCAGAATATGTCCAGGGCCAACAAAAACAAACTGCAGGCCGACAATGACCCCCGGACCGCACTTTGGACACCCCTATGCTCCAGTCCACCCACACAAGTCCCATTTGGGCTAAGCTAGCAAGCAGCTAGCTGTCTTGTTCCTCACCGTCTCTTGAGGAGTGGACTGCTTTCATCTTCCCTAAAACAAGGCTGCTCCCTCGGCAGGTCCTGCCGCTCGGCCTCCCGCTCCTCGGTTCCTCTTTCCTCGGTATAACCTCGCCATCTCCGCCTGGGCACGGCCGACGCTTTGTCGGTGCAGGAACCCGCCCAGCGCTTGAGTTGCTCCCGCCGCTTGGTCCTCGCCGAGTCGCCCATGAATATATCAGAGGAGGACTGTGTTTTTAAAAATAAAACATACCGAGACGGGCAAAGACACACCCTCCATGTGTACACTTTCACTTCCTGGTCCCGCTGGCGATTGAGGAAGCCTCTGCTCGTGCACGCGGCGTTGACGAGCACGCTTCGTTGTTATGACGTCACAAGGGCTGTTGAAAAAGTTGCAGGCTCCTGACAGGAAATGCAAAAATAGAAACTTCACACTTCCTGCCATTGTGGCACGGACTTTTGTTTCTTTTCAAATAATACAAAAAACAATCTGACACCAATAAATCCTACACTTACAGGCAGTGTTTCCTGACCTTTATTGGAACATATTTAACATTAGAAACATCAACCATCACGTCTGCTATTATTCTCTTGAATAAATCGGGATGAGAGGATCGATCCAAATGTAAATATCATACCAAGGGTAATGTTTTCCAGTTCTCGTCTGCGTACTTTCACAGATAGACTTTTTTATTGTGTTGTTCTTATTGCTATTGCTTGTTGATGTTGTTTTATATTGTTTACAAACCACAGATATTTTTTATTAGAACCAATAGATATCAAAACAGAAGGATTTGTGTGTACAGTGTTCCCTCGTTCATCACGGGGATAGGTTCCCAAAATTAAGTACAACTTTAAGCCTTTCAAACTCATGGCCAGGAGCTACAGGACAAACTAAAATGTATATGGGATATTCATTTACTTTAATATCTGCACACTAAATATCATTAAAACTGAATTGTGCAAAATGTTTTTTCAAATATGCCACTTGACTTTCTTCCCTGGAAGTGTAAATGGTGCAGACAGACGAGAGGGACGAGAGAGACACGCAACTTCCCACAACGCAATTCTTCTTAAAGGGCCAGGCTCGGCCTCAACAGCGTTCATGCCTGTAATAAAAAAAACAAACAACGAAGCACTAAAAAAATTCCACAAAACAGTGAATCCACAAAAGGTGAACTGCAATGGAGCGAGGGAACGCTGCACTGTAAAGTATATACACTGTAAAGCACGTGAAGTATATTATGGTTTCTAATGTAAATCATTAAAATTAATCGATCAAACAGAAAAAATGGCCAAATTAACACATGCTTCATACGACACAGTTTTGGTCAAAAACATTTTCTCGAAGAAAAAATGGTTTGTTTTGTTTGTGTTTGAATATGCTGTATATGTACATAATGTTGTTTATTGTCGCATGTACGTGAGTGAAGTAAAAGCAGTAAACTAAACATGGGGGGGGGGTCCTTTGGCCGTAAAAACCTAAAGAACTTGAATGAGAGCCAGTAGTAGTTTTTGCTCTTCTTTACTTATGTTGCACTGTATTTTGCGCAAACAATTGTATGTAATAAAGCGAATCATTTTATTACATCGCCTTATTTTGTTGCATTTCAATAAAAATTTTATGTCAAAAACATCGCTATTGTAAAACCGGCACTGAAAGTTGAACCTTGGTTAGCGTCATTAATCCCTTCCAAAAGGTCAGACTCTAACTGAAACGTACGCCAACCGAATCAATTTTTCCCACAAGAAATCATGTAAATCCAATTAATCCGTTCCAGAAAGCCAAAAATGTTAACACAAAAAACATTTTTATAGTTTGATATGCATAATCCATCCATTTTGTATGCCGCTTATCCTCACTAGGGTCGCGGGGTTATGCTGGAGTCTATCCCAGCTGCCTTCGGACGAGAGGCAGGGCAGGCCCGTAACCACATTTTTTTCGGGGGGGGGGTGCAAAAATCAGAGTGAACAGACCTTCAGCAGGGAAAATTTAGCATTTGGAGCCCGAAAAAACATTTTTCTGATGCATATTTTGGACAGACATAACAACAATGTTATTTCCTCCAAATGACAAGCTTAAGGGCAAAATGCCAACATCAAGCTTGCCCTATTTAGATAAGTTCATCAGTTTACTGGGCGCCCGAGCATGCCATGGCTTCAGTGGTGGATGCTATTTCCACAGGCCTACACTATATGAATCACTACAATGTGTTTCAGCCTTACCTATCGCTCATTCAGCATCATCTTTCTTGGAAAATATGTCCACCACTTCCTCCAGGTTGATAACCTTTTTGTAGTGAATGTGGAGAAGTGCCAGCGAGGTCAGCCGCTGTTGCGTCATACTGGCCCTCATGTAGGTGTTCACACGCTTCAAGGTACTGGCACGTGGCTCACATTCACACCCTCTTACTGGGATGGTACAGGCCACCTGAAAGAGGACCCTGATGTTGGGGAAGTGAACGGGATCGTGTGACGGTCCACAACTTGATGTGCTGTCGCTTGAATGCATCACATCCAGTCAGGTGGATTATGGACTTCTTTTAACGGCAGTGTGTCCTGTAACAACACTTTTACAGAGGAAGGACAGGTGAGCGTCCACTTTGGTCACGGGATAATCACGTCTCATTCCTAACAGTTCTGAGCACTTCTACAGCAATTTGGATTCCATTTTACAAAACAAAAAGTGTTCCAATTGGTTGTGATGGTATAGTATATTGGTTGGCTAACCCTTTCTAATTCCCCTTCCCATTATTATCTTCACATTTTATCATTTGTCTCACAGGTGTGCTGATATTCATACAATGAAATATTTTGTAATCCAATTTACGATACAGGACAAGTTAACACATTCAAACTTCTTTTGCATGATGTTCCTGAACACATCTCACGTGGCCAACATGGGCTGCTGCACAGCGTGCTAAATGAGGCCCAGCAATTAGTATTAGCAAAGTAGCAACAAGTAAAACAGCATATTGAAAACAACATCGTCACAATGACATAGAATATTACCTGTAACAACAGTTTTACAGAGGAATGACAGGTGATCATCTACATTGCACATAAATGATTCCAAGTTAGTTCAACAAAGAAACTGCATTAAAGTCTATAAAACCTCACTCAAAAGTGCAGACTGGCTCTTTCCAATTAATGAACACTATCAAATCCACATGACATTGTATATGAATATAAACACACAGTAAACATTACGTCAACCAAATATCCCAGACAGTGCAAAAACGTGACTCAACCATGTCTCATTCCCAGTGCTCATTCCTAACAGTTAACAACTTCCTGCAGCAATTTGCACATGCTGGATGCATGCATGGATGTTAGATAAGCTGACATCCATCATGGACAACACCTCTCACCCGCTACATGACACTGTTGTTTCCCTGGGCAGCTCCTTCAGCAGCAGACTGTTACACCCACGGTGTAAGAAGGAGAGGTTCCGCAGGTCCTTCATACCGACCGCTGTCAGGCTCTACAACACCTGCACCACCTGAACCATGTTGTTTTCACTATGTATTCTTTACTTGCGTATCTTGCTTGCTGCTGTAACAAATGTGAATTTCCCTGCTGTGGGATTAATAAAGTACAATACATACAATGCCACTATTCACCAGCAACAGGCGCTGTTACAACACTTCTGCCATCATTTATCACAGCACATCTACACTCCGTTACAATTGCACACCTTGATAGCAGCTTTTTTTTTTTTTTTTTTTAACCAAGCGGACCTTTGGTCGCCCGCTCGTTCGTTCGACCCCCCCCCCCTTAAGGGCCTGCAGGGTACACCCGGGACTGGTCTTACATGCATGAAACTATTCTAAATGCATAAAAAAGATGAATGAAAGCTATAAATGAACTTTGAAGGTTACTTTCACCTTCACTGAAAAAGTGATTGTTGCCAAAGACACAAATGTGGCGGCATTTTTCAACGGTAACCAAGGTTCCGTTGTATTTAGTACTTGATGTCGGGCTAATACAGAAATTTGCAGTCACTGGTTGATACACACGTTTAATGTGTACCTTCTGCCATCTAGTGGAAGAACATTTAATTGCTCTGCTTATCTCTATGCAGCTTGCATACTGGAGATGAAAATTCTTTCTAGTACTAAAACTATGTTATTTAATTGGCAAATAAACAAGAAAATTGTCATTTTTCACAAATAATTAAAAAAATGTAAACAGCATGGGATGCTTCTTCATTTCAGGAATTCTATAATTAGACATCCATGCATCCATTTTCTGTGCCGCATATCCTAATTAGGGTCGTGGTGGTATGCTGGAACCTATCCCAGCGGGGTACACTCTGGACTGGTCGCCAGCAAATCACAGGGCACGTATAGACAAACAATCATTCATACCTATGGGCAATTTAGAGTCGCCAGTTAATCTCACATGCATGTTTTTGGAATGTGGGAGAAAACCGGAGTACCCGGAGAAAACCCCCCCACACACACGGGGAGAACATGCAAACTCCACACAGAAATGCACAAGCGGCGATTCGAAGCCAGATCTTCCCTGTGGCCAACATGCTAACCACTAATTAGGCCACCGTGCGGCCTAATTAGACATCTCACAAAATAAATAATGTGCTTTACTATTTTTTCTGTCATAAAAGAATACATTTAAAAATGTGGTTGGTGGTCTAATACATTTCCTTAGCACTGAAGGTCAACATACAGTGTATGCATGATATGCTATGCTAACTTTTTATTTTATTTTCATTATTATTGTTAGTATTATTATGGTGCTATGGGCTTTAATTGTATTTTTAGAAATTCAGGGAAAACACAAGCCGGGGGCCGTAAATGACCCCACATTGACAAGACTGCTGCAGTTGCTTCATTGCCATCCATTTTTGCAAATAGTCAGTCTGGATTGTCAAAGATGACAATCAGTGTGTCCACAGTGCTGATGAACATTGCGCAACACACACAAAAGGTCAAATTCCACCTTCGTGTTTTCTGCTCTTGCTGCTTCTCAAAAGTGTGTCAGCGGCAGGAAAGGAAGGCACGGCGCAGATGAAAGTAAGTCAATCTATCTTTGGCATGTATGAGTGTTGCACAGGCAGCTACTCATGTTGTATTCATGTTTTGCGGCTCCAGACTTTATGCATAATTTTAGCTGCTTGAAAGTTTACCAAGTCGGCAGATTTTAATAATGGTGATTTTAGGAATAAAGGGTTTGTATGTTCTCTATGAGCAGCATTATTATTATTCTAACTGCCCTTTTTTGTAGCACTGGTAGCGAGTGAAGTGTACTTTTACAGTTATTACCCCATATCTCCACACAATAACTTTAATACCAGTCAACAACAGAGCGGATGGAGTGATTTTTGGTCCACAACTAATTAGACTTTATTTAGTATTCAGGTATTTCTTGCCACTTTATGTTGTATATTTTTAATGTGAGATTTCCAGTTCATATTATCATTAGGAATTAATTTTGGTTCACCCCATCAATGTCCACGCCACCAATTTAGTATTTAGTATTTCAGCATGCATATCCTTTTTGCACTTGCCAGATAACATTATTGTTGTTTTAATTAGGCTCAGGGATAGTCTGTTTTCATAAAACCATCTTTTTACTACGGTTAAATCATCCGTGATTTAAAAAAAAAAATTAACTCTCATGTGCTTCCTCCAGAAGAGAATGCGGTGGTATCTTGTACCAATAATACTAGCTTGAGGTCTTTCGTGACTTTACAGATGTCTATTGAACGGTTTTGGTCCCAGTATTGACCCCTGGGGTACACCGCACAATAGATTTAAACTTGCAGAAGTATATTCTCCTAGCTTTACATATAGCTTCCCGTCTGCTAAGCTTGTATGATAACACTGATGTATCGGTACATAACGGTATGATAGATCCAGGCTTCTCTGTCAACGGGCCATGGAGTAAAATCTTTCATTTTGTGAATGATTACAGAATGACTTCGTCCAAACACATCATCCCCGCTCACTCCATCCCTCCACACGCTCTGACTTGCATGGCAAAGGAGTGGCTTGCAGAGGACACACCCAACTTGGACCCGGCGGGGGTGTGCGTGGGGTCACAGGAAGTGGAGGCGAGGTTGCTGTGCAAAAGTTCACACAGCGTCTTGGCAGGGAGTCCTTTCTTTACCGCCGTGTTCACTGAGCTCGGCTGCAGCGTGGACTGGATGTACCAGGATGGAGATGAAATTGGTTAGTTTTGTCAGATGAACTATAAAAGTCGGATTCCTGATTGCTTCAACTAGCAGCAAGTATGCAAAGTAAGGCATAGTTTGGTTCAACTCCACGGTGTACAACAATAGTGTGTACTATATTTACAGTACATGTACTGTATATAACCTGCAGCACATTCTAAAAATATCATTTAACAAGTAAAAAAAAAATAATAATCTGCAGTAATTTTACAAGAAACCAGATTGTGAGGACAAATAACATCATTTTAGCAGCATAAAGTTGAAATATTAAAAAAAAGACATTTTTTAAAAGGGCTAATATTTTAAGAAACAAACAAAACAACAAATAAAATTGTAACTTGGGGAAAATAAGGTTGCTGAAAAAGTTATAATGTTAGGAGAATAAAGTCAAAATAGTTAAAAAAATAGCAGAAATGTAAAAAAACAGCTGTAATTTTACAAGAATTAAGTGAAACTATAAGGAATAAAAGTTGTACTCTAACGTATTCTGAACTACAGGTCCAAGAGCTGTCACACCTACTGCTGTGGTACGAGGTCCGGCCAGATGCCTCCTCTTGGGTGAAAGGCCAGCTCTGAACTGCCTGGCCCGGGCCTCGGGGATCGCCACTCGGTGTTCTCAGCTCCGGAAAGCGGCAACAGCGAGCGGATGGCATGGAGAAGTGGCAGGCACACGTAAAACCACCCCTGGTTTCCGCTTGGTGGAGAAGTATGCCATGCTGGTGGGGGGTGCGTCCATGCACAGGATGGACCTGAGTGCAATGGTCATGCTGAAGGACAACCACGTTTGGGCTTCTGGAAGTATAACACAGGTGGGTACGCTACATTGAAATATTCTCATTTGGAAAGCATGCAGGCTTTGTTTGAATGGCTCCCATCAACGCTTTTGTACTACATTACACTATTTGATCCATTTTCATCACTGAATGTCTTGTTTCTCAGTGGGGAGTCATACAGGTGCCTATCTGGATGACTGGTAGTTCAAAAGTAAAAGTAAAATATCAGTTTCTCACATTTGTGTCATAGAATCCAACCTACACGGTGTCTGTTTTACAAACTATGCTATGATTGTAGCTGCTGCATCAGCCACTGACTAACTAAATACACACATATGATTTTCAGGCTATTTGAATTCATTTGTGAATTTTTGGTGTTGATACGTTTACATATTTTGTTGATCATCAAACCAAACCAAAAAACAATTTTAAAAATCAACATACATTGTGGTGTGAAAAGTTTTTTGCCCCCTTCCGGAGTTCTTATTTTTACATGCTTGTCACACTTCAATGATTCAGATCATCAAACAAATTGAAACAGTAGTCAATGACAACACAACTGAACGCAAAATGCAGTTTTTAAATGAAACTTTTTATTATTGAAAAAGAAAAAAAAATGCAAACCTACAGTACAGTACATGGCCCTGTGTGAAAAAGGGCTGCCCCGCAGTTAAAACATTATTTAACTGAGATGAATTGAGATCTATCAGTGTGGAAAAGGTTATAAAGCCATTCCTGAAGGTTTGGGACTCCAGCAAACCACAGTGAGAACCATTATCCAAAAATGGTGAAAACATGGAACAGTGGTGAACCTTCCCAGGAGTGGCCAGCCAACCAAAATGACCCCATTTTGGACCCCAAAATGACCCCAATGACCCCACGACTCAGCCAAGAGGTCACAAAAGACTCAACAACAACATCCAAAGAAGTGCAGGCCTCACTTGCCTCAGTTAAGGTCAGTGTTCATGACTCCACCATAAGAAAGACGCTGGGCAAAAACGGCCTGCATGGCAGAGTTCCAAGACCAAAACCACTGCTGAACAAAAAGAACATTAAGGCTCGTCTAATTTTGCCACAAAACATCTTGATGATCCACAAGACCTTTGGGAAAATACTCTGTGGTCTGATGAGACAAAAGTTGAACTTTTTGGAAGGTGTGTGTCCCATTACATTTGCGTAAAAGTATTTCAGAAAAAAACATCATAGCAACAGTAAAATATGGTGGTGTAGTGTGATGGTCTGGGGCTGTTTTGCTGCTTCAGGACCTGGAAGACTTGCTGTGATGAATGGAACCATGAATTCTGCTGAAGGAGAATGTCCGGCCATCACACCAGCAAGTCCACTTCTGAATGGATGACGTGCAAGTCCTGACCTGAATCCTATTGAGATGCTGTGGCATGATCTTAAAAGGTGCTTCATGCTGGAAAAGCCTCCAATGTGGCTGAATGACAACAATTCTGTAAAATTGCTCCCCAGCGCTGGGACTCATTGCAAGTTATGGCAAACGCTTGATTGCAGTTGTTGCTGCTAAGGGGGGCCATCACGTTTTCACACAGGGACATGTAGCTTTGATGTTTTTTTCTCCCTTAATAATAAAAAGTTTCATTTAAAAACTGCATTTTGTGTTGAGTTGTGTTGTCACTCACTAATATTTATATTTGTTTGATGATCTGAAACATTTAAGTGTGGCAAACATGCAAAAAGATAAGAAATCAGGAAGGGGGCAAAAACATTTTCACACGACTTTATTAGTGAGTGAAAAATATCGTTTTCATCAGACAAGTATCAATCTGATACTGATGCTACCCTTAGTATTTGGATGGATCCAAGCATGCTTAGGGTAAAATGCTTTGAGTACCTTGAACATAGAACAGCACTATACAAGTTACCTTTTATAAACACATGAGAGATCTTTCCTGAAAATGATGGTCTGATCTCCAGGCGGTGGAAGCTGCTCGCTCAGTGTGTGGTTTCAGCAGTAAGATTGAGGTGGAGTGTCAATCCACGGAGGAGGGCATGGAGGCAGCCGTGGCAGGAGCAGACATTGTTATGCTGGACAACTTCCAGCCACAGGTAAAGAAACGCCATGGAAGACACTTCATGCGTTGTTTGGAGTCTTCCTTGGGTAAATGGACATCCACTTCTACAGGAGCTCCAAACTGCAGCGGTTGCCCTGAAAGCAAGATTCCCAGCTCTGCTGATAGAAGCCAGCGGAGGAGTAACACCAGAAAACCTTGGAAAGTATTTGGGTCCACACGTAGACATTGTCTCCCTGGGCTGTATCACACAAGGATGCCCGGTTGTGGACTTTTCCCTCAAGGTTCAAAAGCCTGTTTTTCAGCCAAGCGGCACAGATTTAATGGACCCATAAGTTGAAATACTGATTTTTGGCAGAGATACTTCCTGTTGGATTGGCTTTCCAGGTGAGATTCAGAAGACTAACAAGGATTTGTCACTCAGTGGTTGAACATCTCTGTTTGATGGCCTTCATAGCTAAAGACCAACCCTGGAGATAAGGATCACGCCACACACATACTGTATCTGTCAACAATTGCATTTGTAAATAAGGGACATTTTCCAGAAAGTGAGGTAAAATAAGTCTTCCTCCAGAAACCCATCAGGTGTTCTTCATTTATTTTGAAGGTCTGACTTTACCGGCTACAAGATGTGTTGCAGTGATGTTGCCCGAGTGTTGCCAAGCGTACCGGAAGCATGAAAGTTAAAATACGGGGGAAATATGGGAAACCATGAGGAAGGGCGCTGGTAAAGACGGGCAAAACACGGTAGTTTACCGGTGAAAACAGTGGGGGTTGTCACCAAAATTTCCCTGATTTTCCCTCGTATTCCTTATTTTTGGAAAAAAATTCCCTTATTTACAAATGCAAATCTGGACAGGTGTGCCTTGAGCGTACAGCTTCAAGTAGGTGATACGGCAAATTTTGGTATCCGTCCGATACCATGTGAATACAGGTGCAGTACCCCCCTGATTCTGATACTTGTTACATGAACACTTATACTTCATTTTGTGATTGTTTTTTTCTTTAAAATCATTGCTCGTGATTAATCAGCATAATCAGAATCATTCATAAATAGGCTGTTCATCAGCTGGTCAAAAGTTGAACACCACAGCCTTTAAAAGGCAAAATCTTGGATTCAATGTGGACTCAATGTCATTTTCTGTCAGGTCGGATTGTTGAGCTGCGTAAGCAAGGCCTCTCACAGCACGCCATGGCTTTCTTTTCTTGGGAGAATGAACAGAATAAGAATTTCATTGCACAGTATAACTGCTTGTTTTACTATGCATATGACAATAAAACTCTTCAATCTTGAATCTGAGGTTGGACGCAGAAAGACACTAAGTCATTTGAAACTTCTCAAAAGATCCTGAGGGTTATACAACAAAAAAAGTCATGTGGTAGACCCAAAAACATGTCACCGGCCCTGAGCTGGAAGGTCTGATTGGCTGTCTGTGCAGACACGGGACAATCCTTGGCCCAAATGAAGGTTGTTACTGGTGCCGAGTGCATTTCAATAACCATCAGACAGCACCTGTGAGAGAAGGTTTTTAAGAACAACAAATGTCTTCAAAGGCCTCGTCTCCTTCGAAGCCGCACAGTTGCCCATTTGGAATTTGCCCAAGAGCACCAAACATGGGACATTGAAGGGTGGAAGAAAGTTTTATTCTCTGATGAGAAAAAATGTAACCTTGACGGTCCTGATGACTTCTAACGTTACTGGCATGACAAGGAGTTCCCACCTGAGATGTTTTCCACACGCCACAGTGGAGGGGGCGCCATCATGATCCTTCAATGGAACAATGGAGCTTCAGGTTGTGCAGGGGCGTCAAATGGCAGCTGGCTACTGTATGTGGAGATGTTGCAGGGGGCATCCCTCATGACTGAAGGCCCTCGTCTGTGTGGTAACGACTGGCTTTTTCAACAGGACAACGCTGCACTTCACAACAGGGATGAATGGATAATGCCGAGTACGAGCATATTTGCCGAGTACAGTTCATCATTATCCGTAATCTTGATGAAAGAAAATCCTCATTAGGTACCTAATTATGTATTCACTCTCCACGCTCTATGATCGGCAAGTCACTCACAGCGACTGCCCCTCCTTAGACAGACTCGCCACAGCCTCTCACTCTTTCATATACAGACAGACAGATACAACACAGACAGTGACTCTCTGCTTGCTTGGCTCGACTCCAGCTCACGTGCTCTATTTCGGTTTGTATGATATTTAAAGTTAGTTGGTAGACTTGTTTCATTACGTACGCGGTGCATTTGACAAGACAACGAGTTGAAAACGGCTCGTGTGGCATTGGTCACTGCCCCCACTCCGGACAAGTTTTTTTTTTAAAGGTTTTCCTCAGCTCAGCTCGTATCTAAAGTTACTTGGTAAACTTGCTTCATTATGTACGAGGTGCATTTGACGAGACAGAGCTGCTCATGTTGCATGTCTGCTTGATTTGAGTGGTGACTTAAAGTCAGTTGAAAAACTTTGCTCGCAGTACTGAACGCGGCGCTTTTGAGAAAACTACAGTGAACACGGCTGACGTGTTCAATGACGGTAAAAGTAACCTTTATTTCATTCATCATTTCTATGCATTTCAAATTGTTTTCTGCATGTAAAACTATAAAAATGTGTTTCTGGAACGTATTAATGGGATTGACATTGTCTGTTATGAGAAAAATTGAGAACGTTTTGGTTAGAGTCTGACCTTCTGGAACAGATTAACGACGCTAACCAAGGTTGCGCTGCAGTGAGTGGAGGAGGGGAAAAGAACAGAAACTGCATGTTTTTCGGCTGGGCAATCACTGTATGACAAATTGTGCTAAAAAGGGGAAGAACATTTCCTAAGTTGTGCCTCTCGTACACACACAACCCAGACATGTAGAGTCAAATGAAAGTCAAGTGAAATGTCTGGTAATGTTTCATTTGCAGCCTGCTGCTAAGTTACCTCACATACTACTTTCTTACTGTCTCGCATGCAGCCACAAATACTGGCATGCCAAGATGCCGATGTTTTTGTTTATTATTGGCCCTCACCTGTACAGTAATCTCTTGTTTATCGCTGTTAATTACTTCCAGACTTGACAGTGATAAGTGAATTACTTCATAATAAATGTAATATCTCTGTAGTTACAGCATAAATGCAGGTTTTAACGTTATTACAGTTCTCTGAGAAATAACATGAAATAACACCCCTATAGTCACCTTTACACTGCTATTACCACATATACAGAATAATTCCAACCTGCAATACAAGCCTGCTGTTCAGCGATCAAGTCTGGCGTTTGTGTGACTCACCAAACATTACATTAACACATTACTGACACCTAGTGGCCAGTGTGAAAACTACTTCAGGATCTTTGAAGACATGTCAAATGAGTGTGTCCAACCTCAGCAGCCATGGCGTGCTGTGAGAGGCCTTGCTTACGCAGCTCAACAATCCGACCTGACAGAAAATGACATTGAATCCACATTGAATCCAAGATTTTGGCTTTTGAAGGCTGTGGTTTTCAACTTTTGACCAGCTGATGAACAGCCTATTTCACTTTAGTGCTTGTTTGCAATAAAATGCTTACTCTAAATGTTTTTGTCTCACTCCTAGTTCTTCTTTTTGCATTTGCATTGCACACGTAGACATTGTCTCCCTGGGCTGTATCACACAAGGATGCCCGGTTGTGGACTTTTCCCTCAAGGTTCAAAAGCCTGTTTTTCAGCCAAGCGGCACAGATTTAATGGACCCATAAGTTGAAATACTTCCACGCTCTACTTAGAACCTCCTAAGATCCACCAGTGCAAAATGTCAATTCTCGCAATTTTTTCAATTGGTCTTAAAATTTTGATCAGGAGTGTGCTTGCCTCGACCCACCCACACCTACAGTATTACAATGCAGCAACCACACACACACACACACATTTGTACGTGTGTATGCTGTGTTTCCGTACATGTATGGCCTGTGTATATCATAGCCATATACAAAGTAGATGAAGGACTTTAGTGTTGACACAAAAAGGAACCATGACGCAGTCCGTGTCACAACCACCTGTTAAGGAAACGCCCTGGGAGCGGAAGTGTTGCATAGTTCATGCTTCAAGCAGCACCGGCATCACTCGCCTTTCTCCTTGACAAGGGTGCTGTGAAAAATGCGTGTTCAGCTTGCCGTCTTCCTGTTCGTGCTGTCTTCTGGTAAGTTCAAAAATGCATCTTACTTTTACGCTCGACTAGCAATGAATCACGTCGGAACCACATTGGAGAGAATTCAAGCACGACAAACATTTTTAATCCATGATCAACTGCATGTGAAAGCTTTTCAAAACTGTACCCTATTACCCACCTTAATCATCTGTGTAGTTGCAAGTAAAAAGGGTTATCAATGCAATTGATCATTTTCTGTAGCAAATAATATTCTGATGATCTATTCTACTGTTTTCGGAGGAAAAAAAATCAAAGAAAAAATCGGCAAAAATGTTAAAAGTGCGGGTATCCACTGTATTTGCGGTTCATTATAAGTGAACATGGTAGTGAGACAACACAAAGACACACTAAATGAAATGTGATCCATTTTCCACCAAGCGGTACAGATCTACCTCGCACTTGTTAGAAAGCAGCGGTGTAAAAATGTGAAAGCCAGCGTACCCGTCAGCGTTTCATTTGCAAGCTCATGAAAGAAAGGATGCCGGGGCCGCTTAGATATTTGTAAACCAACCCATGGAGGCATGCCACGAGTATTTCAAGAAAAAAATGCTTTTTAGTTTTGTGATATACTGTAGTGAAATGCTACTAAAATTATGCTACTTTTTCCCATAATATTACGAGTTTATTCTCGCATAATTGTGACTTTTTTTCTCTTCTTGTTTTGACTTTGTTCTTGTAAAATTACAGCTGTTTTTTTTCCATTTCTGCTGTTTTTTTCAATTGTCCAACTATTTATTTTTGTAATTATGACTTCTCATATTATTATAACTTTTTCGCCAACCAAATTTTCAAAAAATTACAACTTTGTTAATTGTTTTATTTGTTTGTCATAATATTACGCCTTTTAAAAATGTCTTATCTTTAATATTTCAACTCCATGCTACTAAAACGACATTATTTTTTTAAGATTATTCTTGTAAAATTGTGACTTTTTTCCTTATTAAAATATGACTTTTTTTGGCAATATTTAGACTTTATTCTTGAAATACTTCGGCTGTTGCTTTTTTTTTTTTTATAATGTTCTAAATCAGGCGTCACCAACGTTTTTCTAGTGAGAGCTACTTTTAGAAAATGAAAATGGCCACGTGCTACTCATTTTTGTAGAAATGATTCTCATACCTTCTTTCAACCCAAACAAATCAAATATGCTTGTTTTACCAAAACATTCACAAAATGCTGGTATCCACAACTCACATTTTATGTTTCACAATACTTTTCTTTCTAGTGTTCTCTCATTATTAACTGAAAACCTGAATGAAAAGCAGGCTTGCGGGTGCCTCATGTGGTCGTGGGGGCTACCTGGTGCCGCGGGCACCACGTTGGTGACCCCTGTTCTAAATATTTCAACTTTCTTCTTCTAAATTTTCTTCTCGTAATATTATGATTTTATTCCGATAAAAATTTGACTTTATTGCTGATAAAGCAAAACCCCTAATTGTCATTGTAGTCAAAACACAAGAAAATGACCACAGCAGCTCTGTTAAGTAAGAGTATTAAACATCATATTCAGACACAAGAATCAAACAAAAATATGCACAAATGGAGGAAAACCATTTCAGTCAATCTTGGGGGCGTCGACATAAACAGTCAACAGGTTCCAGTGTATTTTGTTTTACACTTGAAACACAGACAAAATTGGTGACATTTTATTTTATTCCCTCTCGCAAATTACAGCTCCGCCTGCGTTTTATGCATTCAACGTTGACACCGCAAACCCTGACATCTACAATGGGGAGCGAAGCGCTTTCTTTGGGTACAAGGTGCTTCAGTTTGCGTCTGGCTCCGAGAAGGGGTAGGCTCGCCTTTCTGCTTCTAATTTGTCACTGAATGCATTTTCTGTGATTGGGTTATTTTTAACAACGTTCCCGTTGCCATCAGGATACTTGTCACTGCACCGCTGCAGAACAATGGATCTGGGGGAGTTTGCAAACCAGAGCACAACCAAGACAACAAGTGCTTCCACCCTGCAGGTATAACGATCATAGCTTACAATAAAAATACTGTGTTGGAGTTTTTAGCGGAGTTAATCACTGTAAAATCCAAGTAAAATAGAGTCAAACCTGACAGACATGATTAAGAACAGGAAGGTGTTTTGATGAATAAAACATCCATTTCTGTGGTTGCTTGTCAATGAATTGTCCTTCTTGTACTGAGCAGCCAGGTTCCATATTGTAAAACCCTGCTATACACCCCCTCGCCTCACATTTTGCATTTGGCAGAGGTAATAATCAGCACTGAAATGCTGTCGTCGCAGGACTTTCCCTCAAAGACGACGGCGTACAAACCAAGCACCTTGGACTGTCCATCGCTGAAGATGCCGCACGTTCTCAATTTACCGTGAGAGCACCCAAATGTATTCATTTATACGGTCACCAGTCCCCACATTGCGCTTGCAATCTCTTGGCTTCTCTCTATCAATTTTCAAAAGGATATTAATAAATAAATCATGCTGCTTTGTGGTTGGCTACAACCTATTATTAGTCGAAAAAGATACATATTTAAGCTAATTGTATATATTGTTTGTCCAAGTTAGGTATTTTCACGTTTAACAATGGCTAAATGAACTGAAATACAAATATAAGCCATTTAGAAGACACATTCAAAGATGTTGCAATGATATGCAAGTACACTTTTTACGAGGTGTAGCCACCGTAAAAGACCAACATGTAACTCTCCCAATGCTTAAACGTGTGAGTCTACATGATGTCTTATTTTCTCTTATTATGTCTCATGTTAGTGGTTAGTGTAAAGGTGGCAGAAGTACAAGTATTAGACATAATAAAGACTCACGTGGCCAGTGTCCTTAGTGTCACATTACTGACACCTAGTGTCCTGTGTGGAACACTGCACATCTCGTCTTTTTTTCGTTCATTTAGCATCCATCCATCCATCCATCCATCCATCCATCCATTTTCTATACCGCTTCATCCTCATTAGGGTCGCGGGGGCATGCTGGAGCCTATCCCAGCTGACTTCGGGCGACAGGCGGGGTACACCCTGGACTGGTCGCCAGCCAACCGCAGTCATTTAGCAATTTTTATACTTTGAAATGCCTAACTTAGGCCAAGGATAACTGAAATTTGATTAAAAATATGCATATTTCTTTACTAATAGTAGGCTGTAGTCAACCACGAAACAGCAGTAGAATTTATTAATTCATTTATTTTGAAAAACTGATAGAGTGAGGGCGCAAAATTCGAACTGTGACATGCTGAGGGATATTGGATATTGGTGAAGAGCCAATATTGAGCATCTCAAACAACATTTTGCAAACAAAACTAGTCAGTCAGAAGATTCACACAATGAGTTTGTGTGGTTGTGTCTCCTATGTTGTCATCAAGGTTTGCAGCCCTTATGTAGCTCACGAATGTTACGACAACTCCTACCTGAACAGTGTGTGCTACGAGATGACGCAGGATCTTCAGGAAATATCCTCCTTCAAACCCATTTTCCAAGGTAAAAGAGATTTAGACGACTGTATCGATGTCAGCGAGATGAAATCAATGTTTTTCAGTTCCCTTCTGTTTATTTACTGTGATAAGTGAATTTCCGCAAAGTTGGACGTTTTCGTAGTTAGAGCATAGAAAGCCTGTTTACCAACCCTCTAGACATGAAATAACACACCTATAGTCACCTTGACACTTGTAACACCCAATATACTGTAGTAGACATCAGAGAAAATATGACATTTAAGACATAAATAAGATTTGTGCTTGTGTGTGTTCCTATGGGACCAGAGAGAGAGGCAGACAGGATGTGAAGAGTTGAGTAGCAAAAGTAGGCTGTGTTTTTATTAGTGATTTTTACTTGGGATTATGTTGTCCCAGCAATCAGGTCTGATCCTTGTGTCTCACTGACACCTAGTGACCAGTGTAGAGTACTACATAGCATCACGATGAGTCTTCTGAATTATATTTGTATTTTACTTCATTTAGCCATTTTTATGCTTGACAATGCTTCATTTTGGCAAAAACTACATTGCCTTTGCTTAAACATGCATATTTGTGGACTATGATTTATTCATTTATTCAAGTATACTACGCAAAGTATACCGTGAAACTGCAAGGTGGCGAGGAACAACCGTACAAGGCACCTAGCATGCCTTGTAGGTTAAACAATAGTATTGTATTGTAGTACTGTTGTACTTGTAATAAACTGCCTAATAATTATGGTGATTGTAAGCACAAAGCGGCGGGTTTTCCCACATTAAAAAAAATAATGTTTTTTGGTCAAACAACTGAGAATTTACCAGGTCGCTAATGCCGAACCACGAATATGCGGGGATTCGCTGTATCGTTTAAAATTGTTCACATGTAAGTTTGTTGGTAAAAAATGTTTGTTTGCTGAAAATGTTTTATTAAATTTAATTCAATTTAATAACGGCAAAATCAAAAAGGCAATTTGGTGTCAGATTGATACCAACGTTTGCAGTATCGCCCAACCTGAATTAGTAGTGAGTAACTGAAACGATCATTCTCAAAGATGCTGAAAAAGGTCAAAAGTATCAGCATCAGTATTGAGTAAAGGAAATACTGGCCCTGTATGTATGTACGTATTTTACAGTTTGCAATGTGATGAGGTGCTTCTCTGAGGAAAAATGTTGTACGCATGATTCTAATAACAGTTGTCTCCTTTTACAAGCACGAACATCTCCTTCTTTCAGAATGCAGAAAGAAGAGCGTAGAGCTCGTCTTTCTTTTTGATGGATCCGGGAGTATGGATGAGGATGATTTTAGAAAAAACAAAGACTTTATAAAGGATGTCATGGACAACCTCAGGAACACATCCATCAAGGTCAGTACTCTGTCCAAGTGATGGATTCCCTGTGTTTATTTCATACACACGTGTTCATTGTGTTTTGCAGTTTGCAGCAGTTCAGTTCGCCACATATTTTAGGACAGTCTTTGATTTCACCGACTATCTCAATGGGAGCGCTCGGCAAAAACTTGATGAAGAACCACACATGTTGGACCTCACCAATACCCACGAAGCCCTGGCATTCGTTTTGTAAGTTCTATTTTACTTTTTGTCTCATCTGAGCAGGCTTTACCAGCTCATGCTGGATGCTAGACTAGATACGGCAGCTCTCGTCTGAGGGGATGGTGCAGGACACAGGCACGCCCCAATTAACATCGTTAAGATAGAGCGGAGTGAGGCCAGTCTTGTCTTGGTGGGTGGATGATAATGTGCAAGGGTTGAATTGAGGAAACTGGACTGTACTCGTCTGGTGAAGACCTCTCACCTTTCTTCCTTTCCCTATTTGTGTCCCTGGTGGGTGTGTCCCTTCGGGGCGGTCACAACAGGAGCGATCGTCCTGCACGCCACTTGTTAAATGAGACAATCTTTGGGGGAGATATGTCAACATATGACAAGTGCCCAGCAGCACATTCTAAAAATAGAATTTACCAAATGAAAATAATTTTTAAAAACAACAACAACAACAAATAGAAAAATTGGCAGCAATTTTACAAGAATAAAGCCAAAATATTAAGAGCAAAAAGTTGTAATCTAACGACAAAACGTCAGAATTTTACGAGAAAAATGCTGTAATGTTATGAGGACAAACAGAAAAATAGATGATTTTTGATGTTTTCTTTTTTTCAAGGTCATTATGTTATAAGAAACAAACAAATCAACAAATAAAGTTGTCAATTTTGGAACATTAGGTCTTCTTTACAAGAAGAAACCGTACAAGAAGAAAGTTGAAATAAACACCACAGCAGAAATGTAAAACAAAACAAAAACAAACGGCTGTAATTTTATGAGTATAAAGTCAAAATATTAAGAGAAAAAAGTGGTATTTTACCAAGAAACAAAACTAATTTTGACATTAAACTTGTAATATTGAGGAAAAATAATGCCGTAGCAAGTTTTTTTTTTTTAAGAGAGATTTTTTGAAGTCATAATATTACAAAAAAACAAACAAAACAAAGTTGTAAAAACATTTAAAAAACAGCAATAACGAAAAAAGTGCAAAACCCAAAGTATCAATAATAATAAGAGTATTTTCCACCTACAGTATTGCACAAAGCTGAGATGCAATTTATTCTTGAGATATATATAACCTACTGTATATACGGAATATAGATGTCATTTTTCAGTATGTGGCCCTCGGTGGAAAAGGTTCGGAAAGCCCTGTTGAAGCAGATGATAGGTGATGGTGCAAACCTTTCCAGTTGCACATAGATGGATTATTTCACTCCTCTTTCAGACCAGTGGTCCACCCTATCCGGAGCGTCACTTCTTTTTGAGACGGAAATGAACTGACTGTCATTGCGGCAGAGGCGTCACGCCAATGTATCTTCACGACTGCCGTTTTGCGCCACTAAAGATCCATTTGTGACGGATTCACTGTCCTGAGAAAGTATAGCTTAAGGAATTCTGAGCACAAATACCAATGTTTACTTTTTAATAACTGTTTACAGGAAAAACCTCTTTGAAAACAGACAAGCAGGTGCCTCAGCCGACGCGAGGAAAGTTCTGGTCCTGATCACAGACGGAGAACCCAGTGACAGTGATGACGAGATTATTAACACGTATAACGCAGCACGCATCATTCGATTTGTCATTGGGGTAAGCGGTGACACTCTCACGACTGATTTTTACAAAGTGAAGAAACATCACAGAGCAGTCGGGGTTGCATCATTTCAAGGAGTTGCTGTGGTTTCAGGTGAAAGACGTCAGCCTGGATAAAGTCAAGGCTCTTGCCTCAGACCCCAAAGACAAATATGCCTTTAAAATTGAGCAGTATGACGGACTCAGAGAATTACTGGAAAATTTTCAAAAACACATCTTCAGCATGGAAGGAGACACCAAAGTTGCTCGGGCAGAAGACATGACCGATGAGATGTCCCAGAGCGGATTCAGTGCTGCATTCTACAAGGTCAGCAATATCTGTACATAGTTTCACTGCACACACCTTTTCAAGTACTTCTTCCACAAACAAAGGTTAAAGCAAATAAAAAGCATACTGTAAAAGGGGAGATGTTTATCGTGGCAAAGGTACAGTAGATCCCTGCTATTGGCGTGTAGAGTCATCCTTCATTTATGGCGCTTCATTGGTTCCAGACCCGACTGCAATAAGTGACTTTCCGCGAAGTAGGATTTAATATTAATACATGAATATTTTTGTAGTTAGAGCATAGAAAACCTGTTTATGACATTCTAAATACTATCTTTACCATTATTAGAGCCCCGGAGACATGAAATAACACCCCTATAGTCACCTTTATACTCCTATTATTCTTTGTGTACGCCACATTGCGCAGGATACGGGGTCACTGCAGGAACACGAGACGGCTGCCACTAGCATAGCAAGCTCCCAAGCTAACCAGTTATCTTCTCCAATTTACTTATTCAAAACTTAAGAAAGTGTTTAAAATTGAGTGGGAAAGAAGGACAAAGTAGCCAAAAGCTTACCACATCCACATGGAATGGGAGGAGAACGTTTTTTTTCCACTCCATCATGTTGGACATGCCGTGGCGGACGCCATGTAGTGTGAAGGTAATGTAATCTAACGTCATGTCTGATCAATGTAACATTACTGACGCCTAATGTCCAGATTACTTCATATAACTTGTCTTTCAATATTTCAGACTAATAATAGTACATACTCAACCACGAAACAGCAATCAATTATTCATTAATTTTGAAAAAACGCAATAGAGTGAGCACGGACAACTGTACTCAATTTCACTGAATGATACAGTACAGGGAAACTACGGTAGTTTGTTACGTGCAATATTGTACAAAAACAGAAGCAAGATTTTTGCGAACATTTTTTATGAAAACCGGGGTGTACCAAAACCGAGGTTTGGCTGCAGCCGACTGAGTCTGATGCTTTTCTATGCCAGGACACGTTGATCCTGGGTTCAGTGGGGTCAAACAGCTGGCGTGGTGCTCTGTACGAACGTCGTGGTCAAACAGACACACGGATTCAAGATTCACACATGCAGATGGACTCTTACATGGGTATCTGTTTTAATACAGCTTTGTCAGCCTGGTTTTGTTTCATATCACTGAGACAAAGTGGCATTTTTTGCATTGGAACCGTTACGTGTCGTACTGTTCCACTGCAGGATACTCTGTTTCTGTGGGACAGATGAACAACGTTCCTCTATATTTCGCGGGTGCTCCAAGATTTCAGCACACGGGACAAGTACTACTCTTCAGACACAACGGGAGCAGCTGGGAGGCAAGCCAAAGAATAAATGGGGATCAGGTTGGTAAAGACACAGATGAGTTGTCAACATAAGCTGGTTCTGTCGTATTGAAGTTGCAGTTTCAAGCGTATGATAATGGAATGATTCATATTTATGAAATACAGAAAGGAAATCAGATCATTTCCTTATTTTATGCACAAGCTGCTTGTGTTCTTCTGACGATGTGACACACTAAAAAAAAACCTGAAGGTTAATTTCCCGCATGTTCAGATTGGTTCCTACTTTGGGGCCGAGCTGTGCACATTGGATGTGGACTCAGACGGTAACAGCGACTTCCTCCTGGTGGGAGCGCCATTGTTTTACCACCCTCAGGAGAGGTCTGAGGGACGGCTCTACGTTTACACGCTGACGGATGAGGTGGGATGCTGTAAACACTCGCAAAATTGGATGTAAATGAATCATTTAAGCCTTCATTCCTGTAGATCCTGCTGAGGAGGGAAATGAACATGACCGCAGTGTCCATGGGGAGGTTCGGCTCCAGCATTGCTAGTCTTGCAGATCTCAACGGAGATAGACTCAGAGATGTTGCAGTCGGGGCCCCTCTTGAAGACTCTAATGCGGGGGCAGTGTACATCTTTCTTGGGGACAGGCAAAGAGGGATACGCAGCATTTTTAGTCAGGTGAGATTTGGATTGTATATACAGTAATCCTAGGATTTATAAATGGAATATTCACAAAAAATGCAAGTAAGTCATACAAGTGTAATTATCAGATTAGTTTCAGCTCCAAAACCCTCTCCTTCTCTCTTCAATTGTCATTAATCACTCGCGTCACAATCCAGGTTTAATCCCTAAGTATGCCTCACACAGTTATTGAACACACTGAAAGTATCAAATGTACTCACCACTAATGAATGATAATGTCAGATCACGCATGAACAGATGGAATCGGCGTCACGGTGTAGACGTGTGTCACATTTGCGTGTCACTCAAATCATTCTTCTGTGGGGTTGCCTCTCAGCCAAGGGAGTGGGCTCTCTCACAGTTTTTCCTAAGAGCATAACCACAACTAAAGAATAGTACCAAAACATCCTCCGAGAGCAACTTCTCCCAACCATCCAAGAACAGTCTGGTGACAACCAATGCTTTTTCCAGCATGATGGAGCACCTTGCTGACTGAGCCAAAAGTGATAACTACCTGGCACGGGGAACAAAACATTTGACATTTTGGGTCCATGGCCAGGAAACTGCTCAGACCCTAATCTCTTTGAGGACTTGTGGTCTTTGACACGTATGAAATGCTTGGAATTATAATTCAGTATACAATAGTAACAGCTGACCAAAATATCTGAAAACACTGAAGAAGCAGACTTTGTGAAAACCAATACTTGTGTCATTGTCAAGGCTTTTGGCCATGACTATACTATCAAGACCTTAAACTCGCATTACCCATCCACTATAAGAGCTATAAAATAATTGTGGCCATACAAGTAATGCTCATTTTGATGGATTTCAACAATACGTTATTACTGTCCATTGTCAACCCCTTATCCTGTTCTGTCAGTCAATCAGTCAGCCATGTGTACCACCATACTATCAGTGGCTGGCAAAAGTCTGTTGGTTTTGGCCAGCCAACAGCCAATGTAACATATACGTAGACACGAGTGATGTATCTGCCATTCCAGAGAATCATGGGCCAGAAAATAAAGCCTGGGATCAGATTCTTTGGACAGGCCATCAGTGGAAGCATAGACCTTGGAGATGATGGTCTCCCAGACCTGGTGATTGGATCGTATGGGACCGCTGTTGTCCTCAGGTACAAATACCATACAGATACCGTATGTTTCTCATTGGGAAGTAAGTTTCACATGCAAGGTCTGAGGAGGGTTCATTATTTTAGTTAAGGAGCTGGGCGGCAAAACTGACAGCAACCAAGAAGGAGCAGTTGCACCTGTGAATCGTGTTTGCATTCATTATGTTCATGTATGTGATGAAAGTTTAATGTGGGTGTTTTTGCAGGTCCAGGCCGGTTGTGAGTGTGAGGGCTCGTCTGTCTTTTAAACCTAAGGAGATTAGTGTTGACCAAATCGACTGCTCAGTCAACACAGACCTGATTTTACCAATGGTTACCTTAAATGTCTGCTTCGATATGATGGAAACAACAACTACAGCAGGTAGGAACGAACTAAATGCAGCACATGACTCTTCTTACAATATTGTGCAAAATGATTAAGCCACTACTAGCTTTTAGTAAAAACAGCATATCTATGTTGATGCAGACTTGCACTCTACTGAGTGACGTTGTAGTTATACAGTATCAGTGGTGTGACCCCCTTCCTGATTTCTTATTTTTTGCATGTTTGTCACACTTAAATGTTTCAGATCATCAAACAAATTTAAATATTAGTCAATGACAACACAGCTGAACACAACATGCAGTTTTTAAATGAAACTTTTTATAATTAAGGGAATGTCCCTGTGTGAAAAAGTGATTGCCCCCCCCCGTTAAAACATAACATAACTGAGATGAATTGAGATCTATCAGTGTGGAAAAGATTATAAAGCCATTTCTAAAGCTTTGGGACTCCGGTGAACCACAGTGAGAGCCATTATCCACAAATGGTGAAAACATGGAACAGTGGTGAACCTTCCCAGGAGTGGCCGGCCAACCAAAATGACCCCAAGAGCCCAGTGACGACTCATCCAAGAGGTCACAAAAGACCCCACAACAACATCCAAAGAAGTGCAGGCCTCACTTGCCTCAGTTAAGGTCAGTGTTCATGACTCCACCATAAGAAAGACGCCGGGCAAAAACGGCCTGCATGGCAGAGTTCCAAGACCAAAACCACTGCTGAACAAAAACAACTTTAAGGCTCGTCTCCATTTTGCCAGAAAACATCTTGATGATCCCCAAGACATTTGGGAAAATACTCTGTGGTCTGACAGGACAAAAGTTGAACTTTTTGGAAGGTGTGTGTCCCATTACATCTGACGTAAAAGTAATGCCGCATTTCAGAAAAAGAACATCATAGCAACAGTAAAATATGGTGGTGGTAGTGTGATGGTCTGGGGCTGTTTTGCTGCTTCAGGACCTGGAAGACTTGCTGTGATAAATGGAACCATGAATTCTGCTGTCTACCAAAAAATCCTGAAGGAGAATGTCCGTCCATCTGTTGGTGACCTCAAGCTGAAACCAACCTGGGTTCTGCAGCAGGACAATGATCCAAAACACACCAGCAAGTCCACCTCTGAATGGATGAAGACTTTGGAGTGGCCTAGTCCAAGTCCTGACCTGAATCCTATTGAGATGCTGTGGCATGACCTTAAAAAGGCGCTAAATGCTGGAAAAGCCTCCGCAAAATTCCTCCCCAGTGCTGGAAGAGACTCATTGCAAGTTATGGCAAACGCTTGATTGCAGTTGTTGCTGCTAAGGGGGGCCCAACCACTTATTAGATTAAGGGGCCATCACTTTTTTCCCCACAGAGGGCCATGTAGCTTTGGATTTTTTTTCTCCCGTAATAATAAGTAATTAAAAAACTGCATTTTGTGTTCAGTTGTGTTGTCATTGACTAATATTTAAAATTGTTTGATGATCTGAAACAATTAAGTGTGACAAACAGGCAAAACAATAAAAAAATCAGTGAGGGGGCCAACACTTTTTCACACCACTGTATATACTTGTACAGTATAATACTGCATATACGCCCACTATAGCATTGTAGTCTCAATTCCTTTCATGTATCGTTGCAGGAGCAATGAAGGCTGGATTGAACATTTCATACACACTCAACGTGGATCCAATGAGACAATCACATCGAGGTTTCTTCAGGGACAGGAAAACCAGGAGTCTTTCTTTCACGTATGAACTGCTGAATGAGGAAACATGCTTCCAGTACTTCATCAACATGACAGTATGAATTAATTCCTACACACACACACACTTTATCTAATATAGACGAACCCGCTTAATAATACAAAGGATGTGTTAAAATAGAGTCGAGTGGATATAAAAAGCCACATGTATGGTCTTTTTCCCTTGCAGAAATGTGTGAAAGACACGCTGTCGCCCGTCAGCATCAAATTAAACTTCTCCCAGGAGGACAGTCAGAGTGCAGGCACTGTCCTCAACGTGGACGGAAAAACACAAGCTGTGGCTGAGGTACGACTGGGTGGCATCACATCACCAACGGTGCTGTTATGTTACGTGCTCCATTTCCAACTTTTGTTGTAGGTTCCTTTTGAAAGGCAGTGTCGAAAAAACGACACCTGCATTGCTGAAATCGAGATGGATTTTGGATTATTGTAAGTATCTTTCAGATCCACATTCGCATGCAGAGTAGGCCTGGGCCGGCAACGCAATCGTGAAACCACAAAATTCTAAGAGTGAAGTAGTGAGGGATGACTATTTAAAATACACTAGGTCCCCAACTTACGAACACAATTGGTTCCAGACGACCGTTCTTAAGTGGAATTGTTCTTAAGTAGGGAAAAGGTAATATTAGCAATGATATAGGTACTACATGTACGTGTATACATATACAGTATATGTGTATGTATGTAAATATGAGTTTGGATGCAGTAGTAATATTAAACCAGGATAATGAATGAAAAAAACAATAATAAAAGTGTTATAATAATACGTAATGATAAATGTTATTTACCTTTGAAGAGGAGTGGTTGAGCATACGTCGTTGTGGTGGAGGAGGAGGAGTTATTGAAAAAAAGGACAAATGGTGGTGGTGGTTAGACTCTTCTAAAAGAGGTAGTGTTCTGTGGGTGGTGTAGAATTAAGCAGGCCTATTAACTCTTCATAAACTTTAATCACACGCTCTGTCCGGGTTGTATCATTTAGCTTTCCATTTAGCTTTACACTGTATCTCCCCAGCGTCTAACTCTTCCTCTGTTGGTCCCATTAGCTCAAACGCTGCCTCTGTTGGTCCCATTAGCAGTGTCACAGTGCCCTCTACTGGTCAAGCATGTACAGTAGCAGTATACATACTGATTGAGCGACTACAAGGCAAAATAAAATAAAATATAGACCAGTCGGCTTGTGTTCGTATCCGCGAATGTTCACTAGTCGGGTGTTCGTAAGTTGGGGACCTAGTATACATTTAAAAAAACAACTAAATTCTTTCTAAATAGATAATTAAATGCAGCTCTTAATGCTTAATTCTGCTCCTCAAGTCACAACACCATACATATTTTCTTAGTTAAAAAAACAAACAAAAAACACCAGCATCAAATGCAAATAAATGCAATCACTAAATGGTTAAAGAAGATCACAACATAAAAACGTTATTTCATAGCGTGGCGAGTGTGCAGGTCACACAACCTGTCCACAAGAATGTTTTGGAGTTGTTGGATTGTGTATTTGTTGAGTTTTGATTAATTTGCTATCTAAATTGCAACTGTCATTGTAGCGTTAAAGTAACGCATAGTGTAACATTACGCCTGTGCTCCTCTCCTTTGTGTCTTGTGAGCTGGTGTTAGCCATCTTAGCATCTTAGCCTAATAACTGGTTGGGCCCCCCTTAGCAGTAAGAACTGCAATCAAACGTATGCCATAACTTGCAATGAGTCTCTTACAGCGCTGTGGAGGAATTTTGGCCCACTCATCTTTGCAGAATTGTTGTCATTCAGCCACATCAAAAAGACAATTTGGTCCTTATAAACAGCAGGAAAAGCCTCCTTCAGCCATGATACAGCCGGAAGAGCTGTATGAGCCCTTGTTTATCGCGGCAAATTGGTTCCAGATCCAACCTCTTTAAAACCTCTTTACATCCTTCTATCTAAATACAGTTTTTAACGTAATTAGAGCCCTCTAAATGTGAAATAACACCCCTATAGCCACTCTTATGCTTGTATTACCCAAACATATTAGACATAACATTGACAGAGTTCCTTGTTTTTTCCTGCGGTGGCTATTGTCTCATCAATGTAGCGTTACTGACACCTAGTGGCCAGTGTAGAATACTACTGTAATGCCCCTGTTTGTGGTGAAGGACAGACTCATGTCGCCGATGCACTTCAGTCGCTTTATTAACAAGCGAAGAACACATATGCAGTGCACATTCACACAGGAGCTGCTGTCGGCCACACTGGTAACATTCAGCAAAACACAGCCAACTCTACCTGGCTGATGTCACCACTGATCTAAAAAAAAAGACTGGATCGAGCAACCGATTGTTTTCACGCGCCAAAATTTGAAGCCAGATTTTTTCGATCGCCGCCATCTTGGTGAGACCACCTTACGCGCCACAGCTTTGTGATTGTGCTGGTATACGAACGCAGAATTAGTGAAAAATCATCAAAAACATCAGGAGTGCCAGTGAAGGAAGCGAGGATGAGGAAACACAACTTAAAAAGCACTTCCCAAGAACCTTCCACTCGTAAGTACTTTTACTTGGCACCTTTTTTTGACCTGATATATGTGCCACTACTTGAACGGCTTTGCTTTGAAAAGTTCTCGAAATGTAACCAAAAGTTAAAGTATGAACTTTGATGGGTGGTTTTGCAAGAATTTTGTAGTTACACCTTCCTGTAACAACTAGGCCTTTTTTTGGTGCCTAGCCTAGCAATCAATGATAAAATTATTTCTATGCAGTTTTTTACAGTAGGCTTTGAGTATTTGCACTTATCTAATGTCTTTTTGTACCAAAAAACAGCTTTTTTAAAAGCTACCACAACTACCAAGTTACATTCATTCTGATACCACACATGATTCACGCAAAGGTAGAAGACATGTGACAAAATTTCTGCTTTCTTCCTGCCTTAACCTTATCCTGAGATTTAAAAAAAATAATGGTTTACCGTAGGAAAATAATTAGACAAAGATAGACTTTAAATTCCGTACGTAAACAATGTTTGCAGGCTGCCACACAGCCAATTTTTCGTCCGTCTCGAAGCTAAAATACATCTTACTAGCTTGATAAATGACACAAAAGCGTATAAATCTGAGTAGTTATAACCTTTAGCAGTTGATTTTGGTGGCTATACGATCAATCGAAGTTTTACCAGTGCGTTGCCATACTGTTGTCTCACAGCAAAGTGGTCTCACCAAGATGGCCGCCGCAAATTTCCATTGGCTTCAAAAATAAAACAATAGAAGCTCGATCCAGTCTTTTTTTTTTTAGATCAGTGGACGTCACACACGTGACTTCCCAGACCCCGCCCTTTAAAGGCGCACACAAATCACAGATATTACACTACATTGCGTCTTCTGAATGCCATATATTTATATTTTTGTTCATTTAGCAATTCTTATGCTTGAAAATACTTCATTTAGGCCATGAACACGTACCATTTGACTAACTATGCATATTTTTGACTAATAATAGGCCATAGTCAACCAGGAAACAGTGATAATTTATTCATTTATTTTGAAAACCGTGATAGAGGGAAGCTGAAAAATTCAAACCGCAAAGTACGACTGTACCTTGAAACTGGTAACCGGCCCATGCCTAATGCAGACTGATGAATCCAGAATAACACAGTAATCAAGCAAATATACTTGTGATGTTGTAGGAGCCCAACGTTACTGGTTGCTGAAGATAACTACTTTAACATGTCTGTTACAATATCTAATCACGGTGACGACTCTTACAACACCAGCCTTACATTCTACTATCCTCCGGGACTCTCCTTCTCCAGCATGCACCAGATTATGACACAGGTAATTCACATTATTACTGCAGCTGCAACAATATTTATTGTAATGTAACAACATTGATCAGGATTTATGTGTATGTACACATATTTAAGTGAAAACCTCCCCCTCTCATGGTGCAACCATGTGTTACTTGTGTTATAAGTAACACATGTGGAGCAGCACACGCACACAGTGTAACCACACGGACTATCAAAATAAACGCTTACATATGCAATACAATAATATTTTATAAAAATGTATAACCCGCAAGGCATGCTGGGAAGCCCACGTGGACACTTCCCCAACTTTAAGTTACCCAGCATGCCTCGCAGTTTATTAATTAGTATAAAAAAAGCTTTGTCTGTACAGTAATCCCTCATTTATCGCTGTTAATTGATTCCAGACCCAACAGTGATGAATGAGTTTCTGCAAAGTGGGATTCCTTATTTATAAATGAAGTATTTTGGTCATTAAGAGCATAGAAAACGTTTACGACCTTTTAAATACAGTTGTTAACGTTATTAGAGCCCTCTAGACATGAAATAACACGCTTATAGTCCCTCCACACTCGTATTACTCAACTTTGTAGACATTAATAAGAGAAAATAAGACATAAGATACTCACACGTTCCTTCTTGCTGTTGTGTTTGTATTTCCTGTTCCGTACAGTACTTCCGGTGTGTGCTGTCCTCACAACACGTGACAGTATGCTGCGAGACAGCCAGCGAACCACTAAAGAAACCTCCAGGCTTACTTTTCTTGCTTAATGAAGCTTTCTCTGACGTGCATGTATGTGCGCGGTAACTGTAACATACAAAAAATGCAATTGCTATCTAAAAATATACATTAAATACGCTAAACACAAGTACCTAGCCAAAACACAGGGATACATAGATTACAGTTACATCACACCGTCAAGTTTACAAACATATTCAAAGTAATAATTCAGCAACGTTTGAGATCGCTATTTTAAGCGCTTTGTACACATAGAAACTCCCAAAGACAAAAGTTTACCAAGGCTCAAATGTTTTAGAGCAAACACAGCTTGTTTATGAGCTTTTTCAAACTACCTTTCTGCCGTTGCTAGCTTGTGCTTCACTGACAGAAGAAAACCGTCAAAGATTGTCTAATAGCGAGAGGAGGGCTCAGGCTTGCTGTCACTCAAACGAATTTTTAGGAGGAGATGTCTCACTTTAACTTTGCAACCAAAGCTTTCTAACCATTTTTACTATACATGTACACTATACAAGTTATTTATTAGCAACTATGAAACCATTTGTACCATTTTACATAAACTCAGAAATCACGTCACAGGGAGGCATTTGGGTTGACAAGCTCCATTGCAGAAAAAGAAACACGGTAGTGGAGTTACTTTGTGTTTTGGTCTGACAACACATGCAAATAGGCTTACTTTGTTGAATCATTAATTTGTCCTGAATCCTCGACTGTCTACGCAAAGTGTTCTTGACGTGACAGGCCACAAGACGGACGCTCTACAACTGCGATGATATGGAAGGAGTAACTGACAAAACCATATGTGGTATCAGCCTTCCTGTGTATCGCAGCAGATCATCAGTAAGTCATACTTGAGCACACGATTTCATGACACACTTGACCCTGAACAACATGCCAAACCACTTGTCAGATATGTGTCCTGTATCGTATGTCTTATACAATGCTAAGTGGCTTGAATAAAAAGCATAGCAATCTGTGGTCTTACAGTCACTACTGGCTCAACCGTAAAACTAATGTGGCTAATTTGACTGACTATTCAGTGTCATCATGCTTTTGTAACATAATCGTCTTGACAATGACATAATTACATGTCTGTTTTTCCCTGTCAAGGCAACATTTCAAACTTGGTTCCACATAATCACAGATTATGAGTGGAATGACACAACTCAGATTGGTGTCACTGGTCAAAGGTAGAGGGCGCCGCACGTGTCATCACGCTCGTGTTTCACATTGTCATGTGACATATTTCATATGTAATCATGTTTTGTTGCTAGCGATAACAACAATGGCTCTGTGGCTGCGCTGACCAAAAGGCTCCCAGTACAATTTGAAATTAAAATGGCAATAACAGTGTAAGTACCTTTCTTTTCTATCAGTTCTTGCTCATACAGTACACTGCTGTAAAGGCCCTGCAAATTTGTGGATCTTTGGTCAAAAAATGTTTTTTTTAAATCCGAAAATAGGCCTCTCATTTCTAAATATGTGATAACACCAGGGAAATGTACAGCGTACACGTACCTCTGTTAAAAAAAGCCCACAATTTTTTTGTATGCTTCGCTGATCATGTTTTTTCGTCAAGCATTCAGATTCCCCACTTTGTTCCCGCTGCTTGAACGCACATTTGTGTGCTGCTAGATGCAAAAGTTTGTGTGGCTACGGAAGCGCGAGCTCCGATAATCGATCCGGCCTCAAAACCTGCAGTGAGACGAATGCAAGTTAATAGATGACTGTTCATGTCTCTGTACTTACCTCTCATTTACTGCAGCAGTCTACCTTAGGGATGTACATCTCTTTGTGTACTGTAGACCATTTGATGTACGTCTAGATACACGGGTAATACGATACGAGGTCACACTTTACAATAAGGTATACAAAAATACAGTAGTTACTGAGGAACTAATGAAGAACTAAGGAGTAGTGGTTAGGATTAGGGTTATGGTCAGATAGGTTCGTTCCTTAAAGTGTTACCAAATAATTAATACATCAAATTTGATGTAAATGAATATACATTTTGGAAATATTAACCATTATTTTATCAAAAAATAATTATGTATTGTGTAAAACTAAGACTTGTGTAAACTAAGCCCCCCCCGTAGACCCACCACCTGCGGGGGCAAGCATAAGGGTCCGGTGCATTGCGTTTTGGGTGGCGGTCGAGGGCGGGCACCTAGGTGACCTGGTCTTCGGCGGCCAAATCTGGTTCTTGGGACATGGAACGTCACTTCTCTGGCGGAGAAGGAGCCTGAACTTGTGAGAGAGGTTGAGACATTCCGACTAGATATAGTCGGACTCACCTTGACCCACAGTTTGGGTTCTGGATCCAAACTCCTCGAGAGGGGCTGGACCTTGTTCTACTCTGGAGTTGCTGCAGGGGAGAGGCGGCGAGCTGGTGTGGGCTTATTAATAGCCCCCGGCTCGGTGCCTCTGTGTTGGAGTCATCCCCGGTGAACGAGAGGGTCATTTCCCTACGCCTTCGGGTTGAGGAAAGGGTCCTGACTGTTGTTTGTGCGTACGCGCCAAACAGCAGTTCAGAGTACCCAGCCTTCCTGGAGTCCATCAGAGGGGTGGTGGAGAGCACCCCAACTGGTGACTCTGTCGTTTTGCTGGGAGACTTCAACGCCCATGTGGGCAATGACAGTGTGACCTGGAGGGGCGTGATTGGGAGGAACGGCCTCCCCGATCTGAACCCGTGCGGTGTGATGTTGTTGGACTTCTGTGCGAACCACAGTTTGTCCATCACAAACACCATGTTCCAACATAAGGATGTCCATAAGTGCACATGGCACCAGGACACCCTAGGCCGCAGGTCTATGATCGACTTTGTAGTCGTATCATCAGACCTGCGTCCGCATGTTTTGGACACGCGGGTAAAGAGAGGGGCTAAGCTGTCAACTGATCACCACCTGGTGATGAGTTGGATTAGATGGCGGGGGAGGATGCCGGACAGACCCGGGAGACCCAAACGTGTAGTGAGGGTGTGCTGGTAACGTTTGGCAGAGTCTCCTGTTCGTCGAGTCTTCAGCTCTCACCTCCGGCAGAGCTTCTCCTGCATCCCGGGGGAGGACGAGGATATCGAGTCCGAATGGGCTCTATTCCATGCCTCCATTGCTGAGGCAGCTGATCGGAGCTGCGGCCACAATGTGGTCGGTGCCAGTCGTGGCGGCAAGCCCTGAACTCGATGGTGGACACCAGAGGTCAGGGCTGCCGTCAAGCTGAAGAAGGAGTCCTATCGAGCGTGGATGGCTTGTGGGACTCCTGAAGCAGCTGACAAGTACCGGCAGGCCAAGCAGCACACGGCTTTGGTGGTGGTCGAGGCAAAAACTCGGGTGTGGGAGGAGTTCGGTGAGGCCATGGAACACGACTTTCGGTCGGCCTCGAAGAGGTTCTGGCAAACCGTCCGGCGCCTCAGAAAGGGGAAGCAGTGCCCGGTCCACACTGTTTACAGTGAGGACGGGGGCCTGCTGACCTCGACTGAGGATATAGTTGGGCGGTGGAAGGAATACTTTGAGGCCCTTCTCAATCCCACTGACATACCTTCCATAGAGGAAGCAGAGACTGAGGACACGAACGCGGACAGTTCCATCACCGTGGCTGAAGTATCTGGGGTAGTCAAAATGCTCCCCAGTGGCAAAGCTCCGGGGGTGGACAAGTTTCGCCCTGAATTCCTCAAGGCTCTGGCTGTTGCGGGACTGTCTTGGCTGACACGTCTCTTCAACATTGCGTGGAAGTCGGGAACAGTACCTCTGGATTGGCAGACTGGGGTGGTGGTCCCCCTTTTCAAGAAGGGTGACCGGAGGGTGTGTTCCAACTATAGGGGGATCACACTCCTCAGCCTCGCTGGGAAAGTCTATTCCAGGGTGCTGGAAAGAAGGGTACGACCGTTAATCGAACCTCGGCTACAGGAGGTGCAATGTGGTTTTCGTCCTGGTCGCGGAACACTGGACCAGCTCTACACCCTTGCAAGGGTACTGGTGGGTACTTGGGAGTTTGCCCAACCGGTCTACATGTGCTTTGTGGACCTGAAAAAGGCATTCGACCGTGTCCCTCGCGGTGTCCTGTGGGGGGTGCTGTGGGGGGTGCTCCGGGAGTATGGGATTGGTGGCGCGCTACTACGTGTCATTCAGTCCTTGTACAACCGGAGCAGGAGCCTGGTTCGCATTGCCAGCAGTAAGTCAAGCCTGTTTCCAGTGAACGTTGGCCTCCACCAAGGCTGCCCTTTGTCACCGATTCTGTTCATAATTTTCATGGACAGAATTTCTAGGCGCAGCCAAGGTGTCGAGGGAGTCCAGTTCGGGGGCCTTAGGATCTCATCTCTGCTATTTGCAGACGATGTGGTCCTGATGGCCTCATCGGGCTGTGACCTGCAGCGTTTACTGGGACGGTTTGCATCTGAGTGTGAAGCTTCTGGGATGAGACTAAGCACCTCCAAATCCGAGGCCATGGTTCTCAGTCGGAAAAGGGTGGATTGCTCCCTCCGGGTTGGGAATGAGGTCCTGCCCCAGGTGGAGGAGTTCAAGTATCTCGGGGTCTTGTTCACAAGTGAGGGAAGGTTGGAGCGTGAGGTCGATAGGCGGATCGGCGCAGCGTCTGCAGTAATGCGGTTGCTGTACCGGACCGTCGTGGTGAAGAGAGAGCTGAGCCGGAAGGCAAAGCTCTCAATTTACCGTTCGATCTATGTTCCCACCCTCACCTATGGTCACGAGCTTTGGGTCATGACCGAAAGAACGAGATCGCGGATACAAGCGGCTGAAATGAGTTTTCTTCGTAGGGTAGCGGGACTCACCCTAAGAGACAGGGTGAGGAGCTCAGAGTAGAGCCGCTGCTCCTTCACATCGAGAGGAGCCAGCTGAGGTGGCTCGGGCATCTAGTTCGGATGCCTCCCGGACGCCTCCCTGGTGAGGTGTTTCGGGCATGCCCAGCCGGGAGAAGGCCCCGGGGAAGACCGAGGACATGCTGGAGGGATTATGTCTCACAGCTGGCCTGGGAACGCCTTGGTGTCCTCCCGGTGGAGCTGGAGGAGGTGGTCGGGGACCGGGAAGTCTGGGCTTCCCTACTGAGACTGCTGCCCCCGCGACCCGGACCCGGATAAGCGGAGGAAAATGGAATGGAATGGAAAACTAAGACTTGAAGAACATCAAATTAAAAGCACAAGATGAATGGTGACCCCCCCCCCATCCAGCAGTTCAAGTTCCAGCCAAGTGTTTACAGAGAGATGATTACATGGCTGTTTGACGTGTGTGGTAAAAGGCAGTGTGCTAGCATGAATTAACTTGAGACAAATGTGCACATTTGCACTCAATAAGTCATCCAAACTTACCTTCATGCATTCCCACATAGTATCAGCATTTGATACCACATATGTGGTGAAAGAAAAATGGTACAAATACAGTAGTAGTCTATCTGTGCGGCATGAGATAAAGTTAGCACACCCACAATGGACATGCGTCAAGTGAGACGGATGTAACAGAGAGAATCCGGCCACTTTTCAAAATAAAACATAAAAAAAATGAAATAATGGAAATTATTTTTTCTTTCTGTGCGGCCCGGTACCAAATGACCCACGGTCCGGTACCGGGTCGCGGCCTGGGGGTCGGGGACCACTGGTTTAAGTGACAGACTGTCAAGCTGTTGCTAGTCCTGCGATACCCGGTGCATGTCTCTACAATCCATTCATCCAAGGATTTGTGGCTGATTATCTATCCAGGAGGCTGCGCCCGATGCAGCCGCAGGTGGATATCATTGATATGCATCGGTTTATCGTTCACAACCGTAGTACATATGGCAGCGCTAACATGTGACTGCTACTGTACATTTATTATATTAACATACATGCATATATATTTTTTTTTAGGAAAGAGGAGACCACCGCTTATTTGAAATTTACAGAAGAGGACACCGCCCCTAAAAGAATGATTATTAAATACAAGGTACAGTCTGTCGTTCTATCAGAATGCTAAAATAAAGCTGGGCTTCCCAGCATGTTTGTGTTGTTTGCACCGTGAGTGAGACGATTTCTTGAATTGATAACCTTCTCTTCTTTTATGCTGTGTGGGTGTTCGCTAAGCTGTTACTAGCAAATTAAAGAGTACTTAGGCTGACCATTTCCTGTATGACTCAAGCTCACCACGGTATGTGATTGATTTGGCTTTATCCGCTTCACGTGAATGCCATTGGGTATCCCGCCTGTAGAGGGCGCCAAACGAGTGCCAAGCATAGATCAATATGTCATTAATCAGTGCCACAAGGCCTGAGGAAAATCAGAACATACAATAACCAAGGCAATTTTTCCCATAGGAAATAATGTAAATCCAGTTGCCCCCCAGTTACAGTCGTCCCCCAGCTACTTCACAGTTTGAATTTCACGGCATCATTCTATTTAAGGTTTCTGTCTAAGGTTTTTCAAAGCATATTAAATAATGATCGCTGTTTCGTGGTTAACTATGGAAAAATATGCATATTTACTCTAACTGTGCATATTCCTGGCCTGAATGAAGCATTTGCAAGCATAAAAATGGCTACATTAACAAAAATACAAATAGAAGGCATTCAGAAGATGCGTTCTGGCGTGATCTGTATTATTCTACACCGGCCACAAGGTGTCAGTAATGTTACACTGAAGAGACAATAGCCACCACAGGAAGTACAGTCCAGAAAAAAAAAAAATTAGGAATTCTTCCAATGCTAACGTGTGAGTGTACGTTATATCTTATTTATGCCTAATATGTCGTATTTTCTCTTATTAAACAACACAGAAAAAAAGTCTGTCATGTTTTAAAATTTAATATGTAGAATTTTCAACAAATCAGGAGTTCTTTATCCTTGGAGGCTGGAAAAACATATTTTAACACAATGATCATATCTCATATTTCATACTGTCCCAAAGCCCCAAAGGTACCATCATTGTCACATACTTAAAAAATACAAATTGCTTAGCTTTGACAATTTGATCAGCTTCTCCAATATTCGTCTGGTTCATAAAATCTTGCATGACGCTGCCCCACCCCCTCTACAGACCTACGTCCAGCCACGCGCTCGGCTCACCAGCCGAGTGCTAAGGTCTGTTTCGAGGGGAGACTGTGATGTCCCAAAAAGGAGAACTGCCTTCTCCCAATCAGCCTTCTCTTACAAAGCTGTGAAGGAGTCCCGAGTCATATAAAGGACATGGCAGACTTTCAAACATTCTCTCGAGCCGTTAAAAACTGGCTCCTGGACAGTCAGTCCTGCTCTCACTAATAGCAGACGGTAGTTGGCCAACAGACGTTACCCTCGTGGGTACCTTCTGTTGGCAAAAGCCCTATTTCTAAAGCTTCACCTTAAAACAATAGTACCAGTTAGGTATGTGGCTGTCGGATGATACCCTGGTGGGTACCATCCGACAGCTGCTGCTCTTTATAAACAGTAAGTAATGAAAGAGGTTTATTATCAGCGTTCAACTTGTTTCAATGACTTCGCTGCTAAATATGAGTGTGTTTACTCCCTGTATGCACTTATGAATATGCACACACTTTAAATGTTAGTTCATGTATAGAATTGTTTTGAGGTTGTTTATTTCAGAAGGGCTTATAGTTTATGATTCTATCCTGCACTAGCTTTTTAATGATTGTACCTTGTATTTATATGTGTTTTTTCTTGTATCTCACTTTATTGCATTTTTTGTACCTGGTATTTATATGTACTCTCTTGTATTTGTATTGCACTTTATTGTATTTCTGTATTGTATTTTATGATGTGAGGACTGCAGATGGAAATTAGCTCTGAGCTAAAATTTTCGACAAAAAAAAAATCATCATGAATACCGGGGCATATGAAAACCAAGGTTTGACTATGAAATTCTATGTCCTCCTGTGTGGCCCATACTGTAGCAGACTTTTTGCATCCCTCATTACAGGACTTTACTACAAATGTGTGACTGTACAGATGCCAGAACATCAGTCTTATCTGACACGAACACCAAAACGTCTTTGGGGAAAAATGAACCACTCTTTTAAAATGGACTTTTAAGACGCTTTCTACCGTTGGCAGGTGGATAATCCTGGCTGGAAGACTTTTCCTGTCAACGTGTCCTTGAGCTTCCCAACCAAACTGCAGTATAACTTTGAAATGGAGAATTATCAAGTCTTGGTACAACAGGTAGCTATTATATGTATGTATTATATATTATACCATCCCCCCCACCCTGCTGACACCCTGCTAACACGGTTACCATCTGCTTTTTTTCCAAGAACCAAACTCGATGTGAGAGCGTTGCTGGAATGATTTCGGAAGTGAGTCAAGTAGAAGTATTACGTTTGTACAATCACATGTACCCCGATTAACACGTGCTTTTCCTGCAAGCATTGCTCCCCGGAACAAAGCTGCCAAAGCGTACAGTGTGACTCCTTCATGCTGAGCAAAGAGGCTTCCACTGAGATTACGTTGTCCGGAGACATTCAGTTCAGGGAGCTTGACCAGCGTGCACGGGTAAGTCCTGAAGTACCGGTATGTAACCATCGTGGATCTAAACCAGGAACTGATGGATTCCCACCTTGCAGAACAACGCATTTCTGAAAAGATACACTGGAGAGAGTGCAGAGGTGACGTTCAGGAGTGCCATACATGTTGAGTTCAACCATCAACGATATGTGCTGGCTTCTCATAAACCACAGGTGTGTTCAAAGCAATCACAGATGTCCCGCTCACGTCGACATAAGCGCTTGTCAGCATAACCGAAACTAGCCAACTAGCTTGCGTACTTTGAGATTTGCACTTTGACATTTACTGATATTTCATACGCTTATCTAGCAGAGCTGCTGCAGTGATAGCGGTTTTGTTGCATGTCTTGATCACAATGACATGAAAGCCACACCATACGTCGGCACCAGCCCCCCGATGGTACCATGTTTCGGTACGCATCCCTATTCACACCCACCGCTTAGTGATAATGATGACGTGAACAATACAACACATGTCGACTTAAATACACCCATTTTTCATCAAAATCAGCCCCTTGCCGCTCACATTTTATGTTGACACAAGCTCTCGACCCTGTCTATCAACATCGACTTTTTAGTAAAAAGAACACGGAGGACCGGGACTTGAGTTGGTCCACATAGACGGGTTGTCGACAAACGGGTTCCACTGCGCTGTCGTTTTTCATTCTGCTGTAAACCAAATGTCTAACTTTGACCCAAAGAATAATGGCCTGGCAAAGGAGGAGAAGGATGCCTTGTGGAACGACAACGATCCCACCAAGAAACGGGTACATTTTAGACACAAGCTTTTACAAACAAGCTCTAGCCTGAAACCAGTGGTGTGAAAAAGTGTTTGACCCCTTCCTGATTTCTTATTTTATTGCACGTTTGTCACACTTAAATGTTTCAGATCATCAAACACATTTAAATATTAGTCAATGACAACACAACTGCAGTTTTTTTTTTAATTCAACTTTTTATTATTAAGGGAGAGAAAAAATCCTAACCTACGTGGGGCCCTGTGTGAAAAAGTGATTGTTCCCCCCCGTTGAGATGTATCAGTGTGGAAACGGTTATAAAGTCATTTCTAAACTTTTGGGACTCCAGCGAACCACAGTGAGAGCCATTATCCACAAATGGTGAAAACATGGAAGAGTGGTGAACCTTTCCACTCATCCAAGAGGTCACAAAAGGCCCCACAACAACATCCAAAGAAGTGCAGGTCTCACTTGCCTCAGTTAAGGTCAGTGTTCATGACTCCACCAGAAGAAAGACGCTGGGCAAAAACGGCCTGCTTGGCAGAGTTCCAAGACCAAAATCACTGCTGAACTAAAAGAACATTAAGGCTCGTCTCAATTTTGCCAGAAAACATCTTGATGATCCCCAAGACCTTTGGGAAAATACTCTGTGGTCTGACGAGACAAATGTTGAACTTTTTGGAAGGTGTGTGTCCCATTACATCTGGCGTAAAAGTAACACAGTATTTCAGAAAAAGAACATCATAGCAACAGTAAAATATGGTGGTGGTAGTGTGATGGTCTGGGGCTGTTTTGCTGCTTCAGGACCTGGAAGACTTGCTGTGATGAATGGAACCAATGTGCCTCCAATGCGGCTGAATGACAACAATTCTGCTAAATTCCTCCCCAGCGCTGGAAGAGACTCATTGCAAGTTATGGCAAACACTTGATTGCAGTTGTTGCTGCTAAGTGGGGGCAACCACTTATTAGCTTTAGGGGGCCATCACTTTTTCACACAGGACATGTAGCTTTGGATTTTTTTTCTCCCTTAATAATAAAAAGTTTTATTTAAAATGCATGTCGTGTTATTGACTAAATGAGTTTGATGATCTGAAATGTTTAAGTGTGACAAACATGCACAAAAAAAAGAAATCAGGAAGGGGGCAAACAGTTTTTCAAACCACTGTAATTATTTTCTTCACCAACAGGTTGAGGTTCGAGTTGAGTTCATCATTTCTCCTGATCAACACCTGATCATTTCAAGCGGAACTGGACTGGGACTTTTGCTTCTGATTATCATTACCGTCGTCATGTATAAGGTGCGTGATGATGCTTCTCCAAATCGCTTTCATTCACTTACATTTTTCATGTGTGTTCAAAGCTTGGGTGCTTCAAGAGAAAAACAGTCCAGTATTATCAACAGCAGGAAGAGGTGGCTGCTCTTCAGCCGGAAGCCCCCCCGCAGAACAACGGCCTCGGCAGCCAGTCTGAAGACGGCCCACCTGCGGAGGAAAAAACTCTTCTTGAAGGCGACCAGTCGGCTGACAGAGAGCTGGTGCTGGATTAAGCTGAACGACGACTGGACTGCAAGAGCAAGATCATTATTGACGTTGCTTCACAAGATGTTTTATGCATGTCATTAGATAAGGAAGCATGACCCCCCCAGTGCACAAAGCCAGGTTCATACAAGCACGGTTGGACTTCCTGTCAAACCACAGACTGCACCAACATTAGAGATGCAAGGTTCTTCTATCTGTTCTTCTATCACTTCCCAAACACACTCCACATTCTTGTAGAACGCTGTAGAAGACAATGAGCGTGCGTGTACTATCGTCGTGCACTAAACGTAACCAGTACTTGACAAGGTGTGAATAAGTTGTTTTGTGTCAATGTGCACCAATTACGGTCACGAATTGCTTGTCAAGTCTAATTTATGCTAAAACAGATCGCAAACCGTGCCCCAACAAGTCTGAATGCTTTTCAGGTGTGCCATAAATACACTGCTCAAAAAAATGAGAGGAACACTTCAAAAACACATCAGATCTAAACTGGGGGAAAAATGATCTTGAATATGTTTCCTGATAATAAGTGGGTGATGTATTAGTAACAAAATGATGCCACATCATTTGATAGAAATGAAAATGGTCCTGGTCCAGATCTGGGAGGAGATCCCCAGGACACCATCCGTAGTCTGATTAGGAGCATGCCCCCACGTTGTCAGGCATGCGTACAAGCACGTGGGGGCCACACAAACTACTGAGAATCATTTTGAGTTGCTACAATGACATTTTAGCTAAATGGACCAGTGTGCTGCATCATTTTTTCACTTTCATTTTTGGGGTGTCTTTGATTTCCCCCCTCTATAGGGTGATCATTTTCATTTCAATCAAATGATGTGGCATCATTTTGTTACTAATACATCACCCACTTATTATCAGGAAACATATTCAACATCATTTTTCCCCCAGTTTAGATCTGATGTGTTTTCCAAGCGTTCCTCTCATTTTTTTGAGCAGTGTGTATAAACAAACAAATGACACGCGTTGCCACAGAAAACTGCGGGACAATGCGTGCTAGTGTAAACACCGCTTTAGTAACATCCTTATGTGAGTTTGCCAGATGAACAAGTCACAATTTTACAAGAATAAACTCATATTCCACGTCATTTTTAGTAGCATTTCCCCTGCTTGTTATTGTACAAGTGTTCTGGTGCTGGTGGAGCTGAGTGAGGGGAGGGCAAGAAGTGACATTTGGGGTTCTGAGTTGAGTTTTAGCTTAAACGTACGATTGTGCCTGTTGTGAGATCATTCATACCTGCAATAAAAGCCTGTTGCTCCAGCGATCAAGTCTGGTGCTTGTGTGTCTCACCCAACATTACAGTAACATGAGTGACACCTAGTGACCAGTGTAGAATACTACATATTACCATCACGTATCGGCAGTGGCTCAGGAAGTAGAGGTCATCCAAAAACCAGAAGGCTGGTGGTTCCATCAGGTTTCCACTTCCATGTGTTGCCATATCAATATGATCTGCCCAGGGCCTTCAGAATCAAGAGTGCTGGCCCATGTCACACACCCTAATGGGGCAGTTTTTTTTTGTTTTTTTTTTAGCCAGCCAATCTTCTGATTTGCCTCGCAGGGCCAGCTTGCAGGCACCCAGTTGTGACTGGTTGATCAGAGCAAAGAGGCACACCGCCAGTCCTGATTGGTTGATGGTTGAAAACTGTTCAGCAAGATCCTCCCACAGGAGGAAATTGACATCTTTGGCGAGTAGATGTACTTGACTTAAAAGGTTTAATATTTTTGCTATGCTGTTAGATAAATATTGATTTAAAACTCGTCCAGTGAGGTGGTAGTGGAGAAGTCTCAACTGCACCAAATGAGTCACTGACTGAGCGGGAATGGAACTCAGGCTTCATGTATCCCAAGATAAGGGGACTTATCAGGGAATGTTATTATCGCAGCTTAATGTGTTGAAGTTCCCATCACTCTGAACGCCTGTACGGAGCATCAATAACTCTACACGGGCAACCCTGGCTTGAACCCCTGCTATGGCACATATTTACTATCATGATTGTTTTGTTCTTTGATACTGGCTCTCACGACGTCTGGCAAAAAGACAAACCTGGCCCACCCACTGAAGTCCCAGGAACCAAAAGCACCACCCATCACGGACTGGAAGAAAAATGTGGTTAGATAATAAATCACATGGAAATGCTAGACTCTTCATAAAATATGCACAAATGGATGAAAACCATCCCTTTATTATCACATTGGATTGCGCTTTGAGTGCCTTGGAGGAGAAGTGAAAGACCATTTACCATCGCCCATTCTTCTTATAACGTGCCGCTCCGGGTGGCGTCGACATAAGCGTGTTCCCTTCTACAGTATATGAATGTGTGGGTTCACGTACTGTCAAAATCTTCATTTTGCAGTCTCAAAGCCGTTCGCTGGGAAGTCCAAGAAGACAGCTTGGGGGAATTGATCACATCAAAATCAGCGATGCACATTCACACAATAATGGCGTCTATGATGCGAACGCTTTCCAAATAAAGGTACTGATCAACACCACAGAAAATGAGAACCTCGCTGATAAACCTTTAGGGCAAATTAGATCAAATACTGGCCACGACTTGTGCTGCAGAGATGTCACACTGCATCGGCGCAAGATGACACTGCGCTTGTCATTAGGCGTACCTGTTGTGTCGCCGCTGCTGCCCTTTGCTCAGCCTGGGTCAGTCGTCTCTGCAGAGAAACGGACTTGTCTTGATACTCTGCTATCTGCCTCTCATACTGCACACAAACACACACAGTGGAACCTTGGTGAGCATCATTAAGTCCTTCCAGGATGTCTGACGCTAACCAAATCCAAATCCAATTACCGTAAATCAATGGTGTGTAAACCGCACCCGTGTATAAACCGCACCCCCATTTTCAGGCTCACGGCGGGGAAAAATTTTTTTACTTCATAAATGCTTGCCAACTCTTTCATCTCAAATCAACATGCGTAAAGGTACTAAGCAATTTCAAAAAGAAGAAGAAAGGAGAAATCTGCCGTCCATCAATTCATCTGCAATGGAATTCATGTAAGAAAAGTTTGTCGTCAACTTGCCGATGATGTCCGCTCTCCAACGCCGGATGACTGACTCGTCCACACCGTGCTGCCGTCCTGCTGCTCGGTTCCCAAACTCTTCTGCATACCGGCAGACAGAGAGTTTGAATGCTGCGGTGAAAGATCACCGTGGCATTTTATCTTTAGCTGCTTTAGCCTTGATTTAACGGTAGCTAATGTTGGTTTAGCGGTGACGCGAGCGGCGTTCTGCGCATGCGCATCAGTTATCCATGTTTTGTACATAATACTGCATTGCTTCAGTTTGAATAAACTCCAACGTTGTATTGTATTTTAAACCAGCTGCAATGTTTTAATGGAAGCTTAGGTTAGCTTCAGTGTATATAGAGATCGTTTCACTGTGTGAAAATACAGACACACAGCAGTCAGATAAGTGAAAAAGGAATTGCACTTTCAGCAACTGTACAGCAGAGGGCGCTAAAGCCAAAGCAACAGTCTGACCCACAGACGGCTATTCTAAAGTCTGCTTCTGGTCAATTTCTGTCTGGTCATAGACTTGTCATCATGTATAAACCGCACCCCGATTTTTGGCGTCTTACCGGTGGAAAAAAAGCGCGGTTTATACACCGTGATTTACAGTAATCCGTTCCAGAAAGCCAAAAATGTTAACACATTTTTACAATTGTAGTTTGACATGCAGAAAACAATTCAAAATGAATATACAGGGGTGTGAAAAAGTGTCTTCCTGAGTCTCTTCCAGCGCTGGGGAGGAATTTTGCAAAATTGTTGTCATTCAGCCACATTGGAGGCTTTTCCAGCATGAAGCGCCTTTTTAAGGTCATACCACAGCATCTCAATAGGATTCAGGTCAGGACTTGGACTAGGCCATTCAGAGGTGGACTTGCTGGTATGTTTTGGATCATTGTCCTGCTGCAGAACCCAAGTTGCTTTCAGCTTGAGGTCACCAACAGTTGGCCGGACATTCTCCTTCAGGATTTGGTAGACAGCAGGTTCCAGCAAGTCTTCCAGGTCGTGAAGCAGCAAAACAGCCCCAGACCATCACACTACCACCACCATATTTTACTGTTGCTATGATGTTCTTTTTCTGAAATGCGGCATTACTTTTACGTCAGATGTAATGGGACACACACCTTCCAAAAAGTTCAACTTTTGCCCCGTCAGACCACAAGAGTATTTTCCCAAAGGTCTTGGGGATCGTCAAAATGTTTTCTGGCAAAATTGAGACGAGCCTTAATGTTGTTTTTGTTCAGCAGTGGTTTTGGTCTTGGAACTCTGCCATGCAGGCCGTTTTTGCCCAGTGTCTTTCTTATGGTGGAGTCATGAACACTGACCTTAACTGAGGCAAATGAGGCCTGCAGTTCTTTGGATGTTGTTGTGGGGTCTTTTGTGACCTCTCGGATGAGTCGTTGCTGCGTTCTTGGGGTCATTTTGGTTGGCCGGCCACTCCTGGGAAGGTTCACCACTCTTCCATGTTTTCGCCATTCATGGATAATGGCTCTCACTGTGGTTCGCTGGAGTCCCAAAGCTTTAGAAATGGCTTTATAACCTTTTCCAGGCAATCACTTTTTCACACAGGGCCAAAATCGGAACTAGCCGTTGCTTGTACGTTTACTTGTGACGTTACAGTAATAAGCAGTTCCGTGACATGGTTTTGCGTACATGCTTGTTTAGACAGTGAGGCCAGCAAGCTAACCACTCGTCCACCGTGCAGCCAAATATAAACTATCTGACCCTTTTCCTCATCATACTTTTAGAACATCGTATGAGAAAAATACTCCTAACCGAGTGAGGTTTGACTGAAGGACCGTGAACATGACACAATACTGACCATCGCAGATGAACATTTCTGTGTGCGTGTTGCGCAAACCTCAGCCATCGTGTCTTGATTGTTTGTGAGCTGCAGCTCCAGCTCGCGTAATCGCAGTTTGTGTTGATGCGTCTCTGTCCTAAAAAGCAGCACAACACAATTACAATTAGATATATGTGTGTTACTTTCCCTTTTTGTTTCCATTCAACGTATGAGGCTTTGCAATCTTGGCGGTATATTTATGGTGTTTATTGAGTAATCTAAATCCAACAATGTTTTATGTTTGACTTTATGTTGGTGCTCGCTGTAAACTGGAGCGTGTGCATGCATACTCCACTCAACATTAGCAAACACAGAGAAAGGTGGCTTCTGTGTGTTTTTTGTTTGTTTCCTGAACCTTTTTTACCGTTATGATGGACTATCTTAGTAACAGCGTTTTCTGAAATACATAATTAAACGATTAGTAGCAGTTCTGAAGTACACAAGAACATGACCAAATATTAGCCGCACCGCTGTATAAGCCGAAGGCTAAAAGTTTGAGAAAGAAGACATCCAATCCACTAGACCAGTATCGGACCGATGCCAATCCTGCGTGTCCGATTGGACCATTCCTAATGAAAAGACCACCAGAGCCAGTTCTTACGTGAGATGTTGAATCCTGGCTTCGAAGGCCTTTGCCATGTTTGTGGCCTCATCCTTGGACTGCTGAAGACTTTTCTGCTGTGCCGTGAGGAGGTGTATCCGATCAGCATTTAAGCTGCGGCTCGTCTCCTCCAGCACCAACATCTGTGCGTGAAATGCCTGCACCTTTAGCTTGGTCTCTTGCTCCATCTGCAACATCTGGGACAGCCGAGCAGGGGGCGAGGTTTTGCAAATAAAATAACCAAACAACCAAGCGCCTTTGAACCTTGAACTTACCTGATGTCTGGTCGTATTTTGGGCCAGCAAGGAAGTTCTGTGCAGCTCATCCATCTCTCTGTGGAGCTGCAAGTTCTGCTGTTGCAACTGGAGTCGATCCTCACTGATATTGTCGCGGTCCTTCCAGGCTGCGGCCAAGCAGCCCTGCAGACGCTGCACTTCCTCCTGGCTGCGCTGTGCTTCCACACTGCTGCTGTTGGTGGGAAACACAGAACGGGTCATGTTACCACGCCTGTCCCGGCCGACTGTATGACGGAACTAAATATAGAGTAATCCCTCGCCACATCACACTTGGAATTTCACGGCTTCACCCTATCATGGTTTTTAAAAAACAAATAAATAAATCATGTTGTTTGTGCTTGAATAGTCAAACAATATGCATAGTTAAGCAAATTGTACCTATTTTTTGCCTAAATTTCATGTCCAGAGGGCTCTAATGATGTTAAAAATGGTATTGCTTGCCTGTTGTAATTCCAGTAAAAACTTACTATCTATACTAACTTGTGTTCACCTCCCTGCAATGTTTTGTGGCCGCATTTTAAGAAGTTTGACTGTTGAGGCTTGTGCTTTTGTCAATGGCGGAGCCAGAAATGTTTCATTGGGGTGGCCAAGGTGAGACCATTACTCACATAGGAGTGGCAGTAAGCTGACACCTGAAATGCTTTTTACAAATGATCACTCACTTAGGGGGAATGAGATGTGTTTTTCTGATGAATGCTGAATGTGAAATATGTGGGGATCCACTGTATTGTTACTTTGTCTTATGTTGCTGTAAATTGTTAACAAATAAGGTTTTTTGGGCCAAAAATCTAACATAAACATTTTTGTCAGGAAAATATTTTTTGTTATTGCACCTATAAAATGTTGTGTGTCCACTAGTCAATCTGATTTGACTAATATTAGTCATCGTAACATACAGTACATACGTACTTCTGCCAAGACACACATTAATGCCACACTGACTTGCTAGGATTATCGCAGGAGACCTTGTCTCTAAAACAAGTCCTTCACATGCTTATCACCTGATTCAGTACAGCCTTGGGTGTTTCGGCATGTGAGGCTGCGCTTTATCATCTCCGTCTCTCACAAGAGGAGATGGCCCCTCCCCTCGCATATGCTATCTCCTATACTGTTTAGCTAACATTTTAGCGTGAATAGTCAGACATTTTCTGTAGAAGCCGTCTGTTCAGGTTGTATTGATTTGTCTCCTTGCATGCAGGTTTTATTCAATTGTACTCCTCTTTACTCTCAAACAACTTGTCTCGTCTCTCCTCTATTTTGGAGCCGGCAATTTCCCCTGAAAGTTTTATTGTAATTAACAAATTAATCAACAATTAAACACAGAATCCCCAAATCATTCAAGGATTTTGAAAAATGCCAAGTCAAACCTATCGGTATCGACAATACTGGCCCTGTGATGACTCGGCATCTGCTCAGTACCAACATTTTCAGAATCGCCCCACGCTAGTGTCTTGTCGATGACAGCAAACTGCAAGCAGTAAATAGAAGAGCTGTGTACATTTTTTACACTTACTCCATTTCTACCTTTTTGAGTTTACACTGAGTGCTTTGCAACGTGATGCTCATTTCATCCCTTATCCTCTCCGCACTTAGACACCTCTGGTGGAGGGCGCTGGTCTTTTCAATGTCTTCATCTGCCCGGCACTTAGTTACCTGCAACATTCAACTCAAAACATTAAATACAGTAGAACCTTGGTTCGCATCATTAATCCAGAGATTAAGATTAATATATCAACAGACACCACCTTCCTGTTATTTTTTGAATTTAAGAGTGTTTCTCACCTCAAGTCTCTGCTGTTCTTTGGCAAAATAACCCAAAATGGAGGCAAAGAAAGTTACAAGTCCCAGCATTTTGATAAAGACGGTGAGAAACGCTACTGAATTCAAGAAAGAACTGACGCTGCCACGTCGTGTCTTTGGCAACAATCACATCTTCAGTGAAGGTAAAAGTAACCTTAAATGCTCATTTATTCCTTTCATCTGTCATTTACATGACAGTGAAATAGTACATTTTGGAGTGGCCTTTTATTGTGGCCAGCCTAAGGCACACCTGTGCAACAATCATGTTGTCTAGTCAGCATCGACTGTGAAACGGATGGATTATCTCAGCAAAGGGGGGCAGATTTCGACTGATTTGTGAATATTTGAGAGCGAGGGAGAAGCCTTTTGCTTTACATCTTTGAGCAAAAACAGAAGTGTTACATTTATGTTTTTGCTGCGTGCCTTTCACAGGACCTACCATCTCCAGTTCCTTCAGCAGGGCTTTTTTCTCATGATTGGACCTCTCAATGTGACAATCTTTGAGCGCACACGTCTGGAGACGGATGGAGAAGAGGAACAGATGCAATCGGATTGGACGAGTGCTTGTACAGAGACTGGGATAGAGGAGTACCGTGGTGGAGGAAATGGGGTCTAGAGCAGTGGTTCTGAACTGGTGGGACAGGACCCAAAAGTGTGCTGCGGAGCAGTTTTCAGTGGTTCGCGGGTCTTTGCCTGGGAAAAAAAAAAAAATAATAATGTGTCTGTGAATACAGCTCACGTTCTTGTCTGCGCTATTCGCCCGTTTCTGCGCGAACCGTCAAGCTTGAGTGGGAAAGAAAGGACATTGAGTGGAGACTTGACGTGCTGTCCGTCCTACACACAGTTGCAGATATCCGCTGGAGAATAGCGCACCATAAACAGACAAAGCTGCAGCTCATGTGTTGAAAACAGTCCCTTAAAATATCAACTATATGAGAAGTTTGAGTTGAAAGATTCCCATAAGTTGAGGGGTAATGATGGTGGGTCCCGCAGCCAAACCAGCTGAGAACCACTGATCTAGAGGGTGAACTTTTACCATTTGCATATGGGACAGCTCCTCTGCTATTCGATGGATTTCAATGTTGCACTGTTCACGTACAATATCTACCTGTGAAAATATGCACCACACCGTCAGATTATTCATGTGGCCACAAGGTTCTTCACTGGTGACCTTTCCACTTCCACTTCGTATCTGGCTAAAGGTAAAGGCTCAAAGGCAATGGATGGAGAGAGAGAGGAAAAGGAATTAGATCGGAACCGTGTGCTGTGATGGTGGTGTACCGTTCCGTCCCTACAGGGCACACATGCGCACACAAACACCCACACTCACACTCGGAGCTGCATTCAAACGTACAACCACCGAACCGTGAGGCAGACGTGCTAACCACACATTCACCAAGCTGCCCTCAAAGAACCACAATAGGGAGAAACCACCTCCTTCCTGGTGCGGACCGCAGCCTCCTGGATCAGCTGCTGGATGGCCCTATCTTTGTTTTCCAAATGATCTGCCTTCTGCTTCCGTCTTATTAGAGTCTGAAAGATGGAGGCAAAGGTGTAAGTAAAAGAAAATAAAACAAGAACCTGTATACAGTAGAGCCCCGCTTTTACACTCCAGGACCACCAGCAAACGGCAAACAAACCACAAGTAATTGGTATGCCCATAAAAATGTCTACTTTTGACACACGGCTCACCCCACACTCCATAGCTCCCTGCTTGCTTGACGATGGCGTTCTCCTTCGATTTTGGATCAACATTTGCAATAAAAGTGTCTTACATTTCATTCAGCTTCAAAACACTACTCTTCTCTCTTCAATTGCCATTGTTCACCTTTTTTTCAAATCAAATATATTTATATATTTTTTTTTTATTAAAAAAATCTTTAAAAATATTTGGGGGTTTTTTAAATACCAAAACTTTGAGAATTAGCTGGGCCGTGGATGATGTGTGGGGATCCACTGTATACAATTGCAAGTCTAGTAGGAGAAGAACAGTCAGAAAATGAAAGACAGACCTTAGCCACATCCTGCAGCGCGATGGCGTCAGCCACCTGCATACTCTCATGGACTTTATTCAGGACATCGTACTTCTCCTGCTCCAGGACAGCACATCGAGCCTGGAGGGCCCCGACTGTTTTCTCCCACTGAAGTGGCTCTTCAAGAGCACCTTCTGGCCAAGCTTTTGGTCTAAAGCGGTGAAAAGACATGGATCAAACTCTAAAATCACCAATGAAATTGTCTACTTCAAGAATGTTGAGCCAAGAGCTTGATGTTCAGGTGCGTTGGCAGTCACATGCTCACTTTTCTTCTCGCTGATTGAAAATTGACTGAAGGGATTGGAGTTGCTGAGTCTCTCCTGCATCTTCCTCCTAAACACACACACGATCGTCACAGCAGTCTCGCAATGAAGGATTCCTCACTATCCTCATGTACATAACAGCACAATATTGGAATTTAGCGCATTTTATACATTTTGATTTGCATTTGATTCCCTGCCAACACCCACAGACCCAGGAGTAACCCAAATGAGTCCTATCCCTTTAAGAAAGTACTCCTAAAGACACATCACATAATTACAATCGCATCACCGTGGGCGAAACCGTAGACCTGAAAAAGACTGGAATGGACTACAAGACCATCAACAAGACCATAGACCTTCTGAAGACCGGAATGTACTACAAGACCATCAGCAAGACTGTAGACCTTCACAAGACTGAAATGAACTCCAAAACTGTCAACACAATTGTAGACTTACACAAGACTGACATGGACTAAAACACCATCAACAAGATTGTAGACCTTCTCAAGACCGGAATGGACTACAAGACGATTAACAAGATTGTACACCTTCACAAGACTGGAAGTAATTACAAAACCGTTGACCTGAACAAGACTGGAATGGTCTACAAGACCATCAACAAAACCGTAGACCTGCGCAAGACTGAATGGACTACAAGACCATCAACAACAGTGTAAACTGTCACAAGACTGGAATGGACTACAAGACAATCAGTAAGACGTTTGGGGAAAAAAGAATAGAGGTGGTGCAATAATTTAAAAATAGAATACAAGTAAACAGTCAATTGTCTTCGCTGTGGAGCTCCATGCAAGAGTTCAAGGTTAGGGACCAGCCCAGAATTACGAGAGATGAGATAGTTTATGATGTCAAGGGAGTTGGCAGCCAATCAGCAAGGAAACCATTGGGAACTGACTTTCCTATAATCCTGCAGTGTCTACAAAGTCCCCCTGCTCAAGAAGACACGTGTACAGGCTCGTCTGGACATTTGACATGAACACCTGAATTACAGTACTCGGACAAGGCTTGGAAAACTCAGCTTTTAACCATTCTGGGGCAGTCTTAACCGCATTAAGGAGATAACATAGAGGCCCACGTAGCGCATCATCTTGAATGAGAACACTGAAGATGGGTCGAGGATTGTGCGTCCAGCATGACAATGACACAGAAGATACAACCAAGGCAGCAAAGGGGTGTCTCAAAAAGAGGCCCATGAAGAGCCTAGGATACTACATGTGCAAGCTTATATAACCCAGCATTGGCCATGTTAAATGAAGTCATCTTAAGATGAGCCAATTCTATGAGTACATAGCATTTATGTCGTTCTTGACCTGTCTCCGTCGCTGATGCTCAACACTTTGTAGTTGTTTGGTCAGCTCATCTGTTTTGGCCGTGGCAGTTCTCAGGTCATCACTGGTCTTTCTGTGACACGCAGACAACACATTAGCACAGCTTCCTTTTAGTCAACATGAATTCAGGTGGTCCTCAGTCTACGAACGACTTCCATTCCTACGGCGGCGGTGTCAGTCGAGCTTTACCAGAAGTCGGAACTTATACCTAAATCAGGTGTCCAAACTTTTTCCAGTGGGGTGCCAGATAATGAAAAACAAAAGGGTGCAACTTTGCTATTTTGTGAAGGAACACATGTAGATATGCTAAGTTACAGTACGGTATATACTGTATATTTCAAGAAACTGCATCTCAGCTTTGTCATATAGGAGAAAAATGGTATTATTCATATCAACGTCTGTCTCCCCCCCCCCCCGTTGCTAGGAAGTGTTTTTTTCCCTTTTCATAATATTATGACTATGCTACTAAAATGAATGGATTATTTTTCTTTATCATGTTATGGGTTTATTGTAGTAAAACTGCAGACATTTTTTCTTGATAGAATTCCACTTTTTTTCTTGATATTTTGTCTTTATTCTCGGAAAAATGACAGCTTACAATTTATAACATTACTTTTAAAATAAATACCTTGTAAAATTATAATATTACAACTTTAAGAAAATACAAAATTCTTAAATTTTTTTTATGACAATTTTTCCTCATATTACAAGTTTATTCTCATAAAAATGGTGACATTTTTTCTCAATAGAATATGACTGGTAAAATGACATTCCATTTCTGCTATTTTCCAGTGATTACAACTTTCTTCTTGTAACTTTTCTTCTCATAATATGACTTTATTCCAATAATATTTTGACGTTATTCCCCAACCTCATAAAATTACAACCTTTTCTTGTTAATTACACATTTTTTTCTCTTAATATTTTTAATTTATTCTTTTAAAATTACGGCAATTTTTTCAATTTTTGCCTTTTAAAAAAAAAACTTTTTTTTAAAGAGGTCTTGTTAAATTACATTTTTAGAATGTGCCACGGGCCAATAAAAAAAACAGCCACAGGCTGTAAATGGCCACCGGGCTGCACTTTGGACACCCCTCACCGAAATGAACATCTAAGCCAGTCACACTGTACACAGGACACATGCATGACATATAAAATACAGTCATATAAATAATAAGAGCAGATCCTTTCACGCGTTTAAGGATGCCATCTTTAGCCGTCATGATGGTGTTGATGGAGCCGCTTGGACCAAACACGTGGCCGATGTCTAATTTCACTTCACTTTTCACTTTCTTTGACACAGTGCCATCCGAAGAGTCTGCCGAAGGCTTGGAGACCTAACGACTGAAAAAAAGCTAAGAGCAAAAGTGCTGTTGTCCTTTGGGAAAGGATTGCGTATGTAAGAGGAAACGGAGCACGAGGACCGCCTGTATGTTTGGAAGGCGGTTACATGTTTGTTACTTAGTATTGTGTATTTAGTTACCTGAGCTGTGTGTGTAGCTCCTCTATCTTTTCATTCTGCTCTGTCACCGTCGTTAAAAGCTGCTTGTTTCTCTATGTGTGACAATAAATACAGTATACTGTACAACAAGAACCATGTCCACATCCCATCATTCCAAGCAGTTGAAGTGGAAAATGTCTGTTATGTCACATTGAAAGCATCGTGGATGCCTCAAGAATCACATGGGTGCACTGACTGATGACACTCAACATCTTACATTTGCAGTCAGGAGTTTACACACACACTCGTCACCTTCATTTTGAGCCTTTCATGATTTTCATGAAGAAAAATGAACAATATCTTTTTCAAATTGCTAACCTGATGACAAAAAGTAAACTGAGCCAGGGGGAACACCAAACAATTCCTTACTTTTATCCCTGTGGTTGTTCGTACACTGGAAGGGGCGTTGCAAAAGAGGGAGAGACAGGCTTACTGGGAGGAGGAAGTGTCAATAATGAGACCGCCGCCGTGCTTAGTCGTCACTGTCCATTTCATAGGAGCGCTTGGGAGACATAATGGAGGCTAAGGTTGAAAAGTGCCATTGCCCACCCTCAGTGTAGTGGCTAGCGACCGCGTACATATCCCTCGCCAATTCATGCTTCACTCTCACGGTTTTCCAAAAATATATTATTCAAGCTTGCTTTTTCGTGGTTGAATACACCCTATTGCTGGTCAAAATATATGCATATTTCAGCAAATTTCCATTTAGCCTTTTTCATCCATAAAGGTGTCAGTAATGTTAGGTGAGACACACAAGCACCAGACTTGATTGCCGAAACAACAGGCTTTTATTGCAGGTTTGAATGACCTTGCAACGGGCACAAAATCCCCAACACGGGGTTACTGATGCGGCCGTATCCCACGCCAAGCTAAAACTCAACTATGAACCCTCAAAGTTACTTCTTGTCCAACACCGTAACACATTTGCAGCAACACTCATTCTTACTTGTCTTATTTTGTCATATGTCTGCTCTATTGGGTAATAGGAGTGTAGAGGTTACTACAGGGGTGTTATTTCATGTCTAGAGGGCTCTAATAATGTTAAAAAAAACTGGATTTAGAAGGCCGTCAACAGGTTTTCTATGCTCCAACTATGAAAAAATTCAATTTATAAAAGAAGGGATCCCACTTCATGGAGTCACGTATCACGGTCGGGTTTGGAACTAATGAACTAATTCTCTTTTTCTTTTCATGCAGTATTAATAATCTATAGGAGTGTGTCGTAACCACGAAAAGTAAAAGGACCTTGGCAAAGTGGTGACACACTAACCATCTAGGGCCAAAATTGAGATGACATTCCCGCCCATGATGGGTGTACTGTCCGTAAACTTTTGACCACAACTATAGAACATACTCTAGATATTCCTTACCGATTGCACTTCCTGGTTGACCACTTGGAGTTTCCGTGACTGCTGTGTGAAATGAATGAGCTGATCCTGTGAAGAAAAAGGAAAATCTTTGGAACTGCGTAGGTTCTTTCGGTCTCACCTCAAGCCTCTTTTTCTTTTGAGCACGCCTGCAAAATAACCAAAAATGGAGCCAAAGCAAGTTGCAAATGCCAGCACTGTGATTAAAACAGGTGAAAAACACTCCAATTCAAGAAATAACTCAGAGCTCAGCCTTCAAAGGTGCTTTGAAGGCTGTTCCAAGACCCCACTTTGGAAAGGCTGACCACATCTCTATATTCCTTTATCCAACATACAGACAACTTCTCAAGCAAGCTCCCCCTGTAAGTACAGCAGTTAAAGTGTGGAATGAAGAAACTGATCAAGTACTTCAGGACTGCTTTGGCTGCACAAACTGGGATGTGTTTAAAACTGCAGCGGGGAGGGAAGATTGTACTGTTGATTTGGATGAATATGCTTCTGCTGTTACTGGCTACATTAGCACATGCATAGAGACTGTTACCACCACCAAGTATTACAGAAAATACCCTAACCAAAAACAGTGGATGAACTGTGATGTAAGGGCTAAGCTACGTGCTCGTTCGACTGCATTTGTCATGGGCACCGCTGAGGACTACAAAAAGGCCAGATATGACCTGAGGAGGTCCATACGAGAGGCCAAAAGACAGTACAGACAGAAGCTGGAGGGCTACTATTCCACCTCAGACCCTCGGCGCATGTGGGCGGGGCTCCAGCACATCACAGACTATCGACAGCAGAGTAGCGTAGCCACGTCCAGCCAAACCACACTTCCTGATGAGTTGAATGAGTTCTATGCCCGCTTTGACACCCAAACTCCTGATGAGCAGAGAGGGTGGCTGGACTTGGGGAGCACACAGGACTCACCTCTCATGGTGACATCAGCTGATGTGCGCAGGGTTCTGAACAAAACAAACCCACGAAAAGCAGCAGGGCCAGACAACATCTCAGGACGTGCACTTCGGGTTTGCTCATCAGAGCTAGCTGATGTGCTTGCTGACATATTTAACCTGTCGCTTGCACAAGCATCTGTACCGACCTGCTTTAAGTCCACCACCATAGTGCCCGTACCCAAGAAGAGCAACGTGACCTGCTTGAATGACTATCGCCCTATAGCACTCACTCCTATTGTTATGAAGTACTTTGAAAGATTAGTCATGACCCACATCAAAAAGAGCATCCCGGCGGCGACTGTGGACCCTCTACAGTTTGCATATCGTCAGAACCGGTCCACGGATGATGCAGTCAACACTGCCATCCACACAGCCCTTTCTCACCTACAGGGCCAGGACACATATGTCAGAATGCTATTTATAGACTATAGCTCTGCTTTTAATACAGTCAGCCCCCACAAACTCACAGATAAGCTCCTCACACTTGGCCTGTCACCCTCCCTCTGTAACTGGGTGTTTAACTTTCTAACAGGCAGGCCCCAGTCAGTCAGAGTCCACAATCGCACATCCAGCTCAAGAATTGTGAGCACTGGGACCCCACAGGGGTGTGTGCTGAGTCCACTCCTCTACACGCTCTTCACCTACGATTGCGTGGCCTCCCAGAACAACACCAGCATCATTAAATTTGCGGATGACACTACAGTCATCGGCCTGATCACTGGTGGTGTTGAAACATCATACAGAAGAGAGCTGGCGGACCTCATAGCTTGGTGTCGTGATAACAATCTCCTTCTCAATACAGATAAGACTAAAGAGATGATCATCGACCCAAGAACAAGGGAAAAGGAGCCGCATAGACCCCTGTTTATTGATGAGACTGAGGTGGAGAGGGTGAAAACCTTCAAGTTCCTTGGCACACACATCAGCGAGGACCTCACCTGGTCTCACAACACCCAACAAATTATGAAGAAGTCCCAAAGGAGACTGTACTTCCTGAGAAGACTGAGGAAATTTGGCATGTCCACCACAATCCTTAGTTGCTTCTACAGATGCACTATGGAAAGTGTCCTTACCGCCTCCATCACTGTTTGGTACGGTAACTGTACAACACGTGATAGGAAGGCACTCCAGCGGGTGATCAAGACCTCACAGAACATTGTTGGGGCAGCCCTCCCCTCACTGCAAGACATTTATAAAACTAGAGTCCTACGAAGAACACACAACCTCATCAAGGACAGCACACATCCACAACACTCATTATTCACACTCCTACCGTCAGGCAGACGCTACAGGAGTTTGAAGTCCAGGACCACAAGGCTGGCAAACAGCTTTTACCCACAGGCCATCAGGCTTCTCAACGAAGCACTCACACACGCCGCACGCAACATACGCACACACTCATAGCACTTTTATTTATTTACTTATTTATTTGTATTATTTATCTGTATTAATGTCTCTTCTGTTGTTGCTTAATTTATTGGTATTTATGTTTATGTTTCTTATTTTCAAACAAAAAGTTTTGTTTTAGATGGAGATTCACCTGTAAGACAAATAAAACAAATTAAGATAAAAAAGTAAGTATTTTCAAAGAAGATTTTTAGACGGAGTTTCACCTTGTGTGAAAATAAGAACGTAAATCTACATACTGTATCTTTAATAGGCAGACAAAATGAACCTATTGGAGCGTTGAAGTGGTCACATCACTAAGACACGTTATTAAAAGCATGAATGCATGTTCCAGGGGGAATATTAAACCTTGAGCTTCTGTGTCATGGCATCTGGGTTCTGTCCGTCTTCGAAAGCTTTGTGGTAGAGCTCCTTGAGTTGCTCCACCCCTTGCACTGCTGTCGGCCACATCTCCATAGCCCGCCAGCGCTCCTGTTCCAATACAAAGTACAGGGAAAGAGAAAACACTTTATTATATTGTATTTGTGCACGGTTTTTTCACTTTGCTGCCATTCCATGGTAGCTGCAATGGTGTCGAAATGCACTCAATCATGCTATAGGTCAGGCGTCACCAACGTTTTGTCTTGTGAGAGCTACTTTTAGAAAATGAAAATGGCCACGAGCTACTCATTTTTGTAGAAATGATTCTCATAGCTTATTTCAACCCAAACAAAGCAAATATGCTTGTTTTACCAGAACATTCACAAAATGCTGGTATCCACAACTCACATTTTATGTTTCACAATACTTTTCTTTCTAGTGCCTGATGGCACCAGGTTGGTGACCCCTGCTATAGGTGATACTGTGTGTTAAGTGTAAGAATTCACTTTCATATGCACTATCATCATCATCATCTTCATACTGAGGTTTCAAACACTTGGGTGGCAAGCCAGCAAGTGGTACAGACCTGCAAGAAGAGCTGGACTTGTGTTTCATAATTTTGAATCAGGGCGTCGTCATCCACCACGAGCTTCTCCTCACTCGGCTCTGCATGGACACTGTCAAAGCGTTGCACACGGCACCGACGTATTTATTCATCAAAACACAAAAAAAAATACATTTGTTGTGGAGGGTGGCCACACTTTGATTGCCAAAAACAAGGACACTCGGCCTGGCAAGGAGATAATCAAAGTAGTCCCTCGCCTCTTTGCGCTGCAAATTTGCGGCTTCACTCTGTAACGCGTTTTTTAAAAAATATATATTAATTCATATATTATGCTGGTTTGTGGTGGAATACGACCTATTGATAGTCATAGCATATTTTGGTCAAAATTAAGCATTTTAAGCATAAAAATGACCCATTGAAGTCAAATACAAATACAAGGCTTTCAGGAGACGCATTCAAAGACATTGTGATGATGTGTAGTATCCTACATTGGTCAGTAGGTGTCAGTAATGTTACATTGATGAGACAATAGCCACTACAGGTACTGCATGGAAACCGAAAGTAAAAAGGGACAACATGGAAGTCTCCCAATGCTAAGGTGTGTCTATGTTATTTATTTATGTCTTATTTTCTCTTGTTTTGTGTACTATAGTGGGTAATATACTTGCAAAGGTGACTATAAGGGTGTTAGTTCATGTCTAGAAGGCTCCAATAATGTTAAAAATCATATTTAGAAGGTCGTAAACAGGTTTGCTATGCTACAACCACAAAAATATTCCATTTATAAATAAGGAATCCTACTTCAAGAAAATTCACTCATCACGGTTGGGTGTGGAACCAATTAACCATGACAAACAAGAATAGAACCCAAGACACAAATTCAGTCTCTCAGAGGTTACACAACATGTTTTACCACTCACTCTTAAATCATATCTGTTTGAGCTTCAGTGGTGCAAAAATAACAAAAGTATTAGAAAACAAACCAATGTGGACATACACGTATTTGGACAAAGAGATACTAGAAAATATGAAATATTAGCTGTATGAGCAAATCAGTTTTAAAATTGTAAAAATTCTAATTTAAAATGGAATGGCCCAATGAAAAACGTTTGGTCACCCTATGTTATGGAACACATGCATTCTTCACAAAACGTGCAAGCAATGGCTAGTTCCAGTTATGTCTACAACTGCTTATGTCGACATTCCACGTATTTCATCTCATTGCATAACGACGCAGCAACAACCCGTGTCGTACTATAATAATGGGAATTTATCTATGACTAGGTGTTTTTCATTTTACAAGTGACGATTTGACTCGTATGCCAAAAGACAGCAATAAACACAAATATAGATTTTGTAATTCTAATAATAATAATAATAATAATAATGCCACCTTTCATCTTCCTCTATATCGCTCTCCATCTTCCCCTTGACGTCTGTCATTGGCTGGAAATAGATGCTCATTAGGTTCTTGTACATATCAGAGTACTCTTTGTTTTGCATTTTTTGTGTATTGTTTATGTAACTTTGCAAGTGAAACTTTGTAACATTATAAGGAAAAATAATATCATTTTAGTAGCACAAAGTTGAAATGTAATATTACGACAAATAACAAATAAAGCTGTAATTTTTGGAAAATTAAGTTGGGGGAAGAAGTAATAATCTTACAAGAATAAAGTCCAAATATTTTGGGAATAAAGTCATAATTATAAGAAGAACATTTCCAAAAAGAAAGTTTAAATAATTGGAAAGATTTTTTTTTCAAAAAACAGCTGTCATTTTCCGAGAATAAAAGTCATACTGTTAAGAGAAAAAAGACAATTTTTTTGTTTGTTTTACAATAATACATTTGTATTAGTATGAGAGAAAATTGTGAAATTATTAAAGAAAAAAGATGTTCAGTGCTATTTAAAGTCATAATATGAAAAACCGATAACACAAAATAAAGTTGTAATTTTTGCTAAATTTGGTTGGGGAAAAAGTCTAAATATTATGGGAATAAAGTCATAATATTACGCAAAGTCAGTTCACTAAGATTATTTAAGAAGGAACTTTAAATACTTGGGATTTTTTTTTTAAACAGCAAAAATCGAGAAAAAGAGCAAAGAGCAAAGTTCATGCTCCCCATACGCTCTTTCACCGACATCACAAAGCTGAGATGCACTTTTTTCCTGAAATATACCGTATATACATACATATACTTCTCAGCAAAGTGGCCCTTGCATCCTTTCCTTTTTTAAGTACGTGCCCCTCAGTGGAAAAGGTTTGGACACCCCTGCAGTAAGTAATCCCTCACCACTTTGTGCTCAGTTTTATTTTCCCGGATTTGTGTTTGGTTTTGTATTTTATGTCTTTATGGTAGTAACACATAATTCAGGAATTTATAAAACGCAGTCTAGTCAATGGTAATTTGAACACTGATTTTAGCAGAGGTTTAGGAAATGTTTCGAACCCGAACGTGTTTTCCACATTGTAAAAAGGTCGTCATTACTTGCCGTCATTATTTGGCGATTTTTAGTCATTTTACTTGCAAAGCATGAATGAATGAAAGTGTGTGGAAAAATATATAAACTGTTTTTATCAGACCTTGTATCTGTACCTTGTACCTCTTCAGCTTCAGCTTGATGAAGGTGAGATCTCGACATGCATGCAACTTCTCAGCAGGAGGTACTCCCCTCATTTAACCTTCATGGTGCCATTCTCTGCAGGTGAAAAAAAACAATAATCGTGACCATCACATCATGTCCGTAGGGTTTAAAAGTCCCCGCAAAATTATTTTTACTGCCGTTCCTCTCACCAAGTTAATGCTAACACACAACTTAAATAGTTTTCCTAGATAAAAAAAAACAAAACTGCGTAATACATCAAACCTACGTAATGACTGAACACTCATTAGGTCATCGTGAAGGCGGCAAACATAGCCGTCATGAAGTCACGTTGTCTTATCGTTTAAAGCCAAACAACGCGAGCGTCAAACCTCTGCACGTGCCCAAGTTTGCCCATTAAAAAAACATAATATCGGGTAGATACTAGCGAGATGAGCCCGCAAATTAGAGGCGTTTTTATTGTCAAAATTGAAACAATGTAACACATATGTACAACATTTTGTTGTACATATGTGTTACATCTTTGTTGCTGATATTATGTTTATATATTGTTTAAAAGGGGAACAAGTGTTAGGACACATGACACGGCAATGCTTTCCCTGTATCGGCTTGGCGTCGGATCCATACGAAAATTTGCAGTATCTCCGAACCCCTATACGTTCAAGTCGACACGCTTTCAGGACTTTTCCGCAAGATGGTGCTGTTGGCTACGAATCAATGGCAGGATGCCCTGCAAAAGCAGTGTCAACCCAAAGGTTCCCACAGTCTACACTGCTTCGATGGTGTTTTCCTTTTCTAACTTGGACAGGTTGTGGAAAAAAAGCATTGTTGCTCGACACAAAGACGTTCTAGGCTGTAAGTAGATTGTCAAACTGCAGCATGGTGGCCAAACCATACAGTTCTTAAGAGAAGAGATCCCACTGAAGACGCCGAGTGCATGTGCTCAGCGTCAGACGCTCCTTGTTGACATACTGAAGCAGAGCATGCCTCCCTTTGGAAACTGAGCCGCAGGGCAGTGTTCCAACATCAGAAGGACCCCAAACACATCTCCAAGACAACCTCTGCTTTGCTAAAGCTGAGGCTTAACGTGATGGACCTAAACTCTAATGAAAATTGAAAGGATGAGAGGTGACATTGATATTTTTAATTTGTACATTTTACATTTTGAAAGCCTACATCACAGTTTATGTCTTACAGGTGACAAATTGTATTAATAGCATTCATAGCAGTACTGGTATCAATGTTACAGTTGATAAATCGTATTAATAGCATTCATAGCAGTACTGGTATCAATGTTACAGGTGACAAATTGTATTAATAGCATTCATAGCAGTACTGGTATCAATGTTACAGGTGACAAATCGCTTTAAAAGCATTCATAGCAGTACTGGTATCAACATTTCAACTTCTCAGTTTTTGCTGGGGGCAGGGCCAATAAAAAAAATAAAATAAAAAAAAAAAGTGCGGGTCCCTAATGGCCCCAGAGCGGCACTTTAGAAACCCCCGCTGTAAATTCTTTTCCTTCTTTAAATGTGAGTCATTTTACAATGTACGAGCCCTCCCCTAACTGGTGGATAGAGATGCTTTTTATTGATAGCCAAAATACCGATATTGTCCAGCACTTCATTACCGATACCAATATCAAGCGATACAGATATTTGCAGAACTTCCCTCAAACACTGCAATATGCAATACAAGTTCTAGAAAAAGTGCCTTTTGTTTTAAACATTTTGTCTCAACTAATGTCATTAAAAAATGATGACCAATTAAAGGAATACGCCTAAATCGCCCCTCGCATAACCAGGAAACCAGCGCTTTCATGGCCAACTGACACTAGTTTTAAGACCAGATGCAGTTCTACGAGTCTCCCTATGAATGTCTCTGGTGGGCGTGTCCCTATGAGATGGTCACAATAGGGTCGCTGGCCTACCTGCTGAGCAAAACAGCTTTTTTGTGGCCACTCGTCCCATGGAATGAGATCATCTTTGGGGGAGGGGATGTCAGGATAATGTTATAAGCAGACAATAGGTGTTGTGGGTTCTTTTGTTGGCTGCTGAGCGGGTAGGAATGGGTCCACAGAGACGCTGACATCTGGAGTGCACTTGGTGTTGCTTCATTGCAATCAGCTATCGCAGCATTCAGCTAGGATATGGAATAATAATGACCACCCCCTTGGGGACACACCTACCAGGGACATTCATGGGTAAACTCCACACCTACAAACTTAGAACGGAAGAAGCCTTTTGGATAAAGGCAAAACAGCTTCAACAAACGAGAAGAGTACAGTTGCCCAGATCCAACCTTTGCGGGCTACCATGACCTGGACAGAGGCACACCCACTGCAAGTAGCATCTTAGAATTTTGTCCAGTTATCGTCCATCTTTCGTAAATGGACTGAGGGACAGGAAGAGAGTTTTCAGGACTGATTTGGAGGTGGCTGCTGTCGAGCAATCTGCATGGTGAAGAAAAGTCATTTCAGAGCTCACACGTGCGTTCATAGTGAGTGCGTTCTTACCAACGTGGGCTGGCATGATACCCAGCTGCTGACGGGTCACAGACGCACGTGGGCTGGAAAGAGTTTCTGCTTGACTCCTCCGTTGCGCCGGAACTTCAATGACGACGCCAAGTAAGCGCTCGTCTTCGTTTGCAGTAGGAGTGGTTTTATGGGAGGCCTCCGTGACACTACTTGGAGCACCGTCTGACATAAAGGGGGCGTTGCTACTCGGCTGCCAAGACTCCTGAGGTGTGGCGGAACTCATTGAATGATGCGGTTGAGATAGCAGACATGGGAGAGGAGCACCCAGCTCACTGAGGGGGGTTGCAAAAAGGTTGCGAAGAGACCCGGCACAAGTTGTTCTTTCATCGGGAAGATGCTGGTATTTGGCAGATTCTGGAGGAGCACAGTTGGACTGAGCCAAGCGACGAGGACTGACAGGGTCTGTTGAAGTGCTGGTGATGTTGCTGGCAAACTGGCATTTGAAATGCGTTTTTGAGGTTTGAGCACATCCAGGCACAGAGTCAAGAGAATCTGTGATTCCCGCAGAGTAATATTCCAGCAGTGTCTCAGACTGGGTGCTTTTTTGTTTCACAGAATCTCTGCCTTCAGTGGAAGCGGTGAAAGGAGCTTTGTCTTTTAACCGTGTTGACTGCTCAGAGAAGGGATTGAAAGGTTGGACTGAGTCCTGGGAATTATTTGGGAGATGCGATCCATGTGGCGTCAGGGGTGTGCGGGCTTTTGGTATCGATACCACACTCGGGGGGCTTAAAAAGAGGCTTCGAAAAACATCCTTGTTGGACTCGAGACTTTGATCCCTGTCCATGGAGGAGGCCATGTTAGCTGGAAGATGAGGAGCGGTCTTAGGACATGCTGTCATGTATCCTGCCAGCGATGCTTCACAAGAAGAAGCAGGTTCCTGGTTGTCATACCCAACATCCTGCTGGGCTAACGTCTTTTTCAACGTTTTTTCCAGCACTTTGTTAGCACAGTTTTTGGCAGGTAACACACCTGTGACATTAGGCATGCGATGCAAAGCAGAGTCGTGCTGTGATGTGGACGCCCTGAGGACAGCTTCAACAGAGTAAGGAATCTTGCTAGGGTTTCCCGAGCCGCTGCCATCCCATGGAGCGGGAGGAGCGGAAAGAGGAGAGCCATCTTGACTTGGTGGAGTTTGGAAGGCACTAGACAAAGGATTGTACAACTGAGGTCCGAGCAACACTTCCACAGAGTAACCAACGGGGGCCACAGGATGGGGGTTATGTAATGGACTGTCGGGAACCGGAACAGATGGTTCATGTGGTTGAGCATCTTCCTCGGCGACAGTGGCGTCCTCAGTAAGACACAACTTTTCCTTACCGGCGTTGGATTCCGCACTGTTGTAGAAGTTGAACCTGAAGATTGAAAGCAGGACACAGTGGGTCTCACCTGGACACATCTTGGTACATAATGGTATATTTACATGGCAATAGATGCAATGGTACACCCAAATCATCGGACTGTTCACCCCGCCCTGCACAGGACAATCCGCCCTTAAGGATATTTTGCACTGTGTGCGCGCATGCATGTGAGGCTGGAGAAAAGCCCTCCGCGTGACGTAATGTTTCATATGTATATATTACAACAGCTGCGCGGCCCCCCCGTCTATGTCGGCGGCGTGCTCAGGCAACTTGGACCCAGCAGACCTCCTCAGCTATGATGTGATATATAAATATCATATATAATATAAATAGACGTGAAATACCACCTCTATAGTCAACTTTACACTCCTATTAACAAATACAGTAGACATAAGCGAAAATAAAACAAATAACGCTCATGCTTGTGTGTGTTGCTGTAAATGTGTTCTGGCTCTAGAGGACGGGGGAGTGGGGGGTAGACAGGAAGTGACGTTTGGGGTTCAGAGTTGAGTTCCTGTTGTGAGATCATTTAAACCTGCAACAAAAGCCTGTCGTTCCACCAATCAACTTGCGTGTCTGACCGAACATGACAGACATTTTGTGTGTGAAAATGCTTATTTTAGGCAAAAAAAATGTTTGACTAATAAGCTGTAGTCCAGGAAACAACATGATTTATAATATCAACCTACCCTGGACTGGGTTTAGCATCTTTAGTGTTCACATTCAAGTGGCCTTCAATGTTCCTGTATGCTACATCAATGTTGTTATTTGAGAATTGTATTCATCTCTGTGGAGTTTGCACGTTCTCCCCGTGCATGTGTGGGTTTTCTCCGGGTACTCCGCTTTCCTCCCACATTCCAAAAATATGCATGTGAGGTTAAGTGGCGACTCTAAATGGTCCATAGGTATGAATGTGAGTGTTTGTCTATATGTGCCCTGCCACTGGCTGGCCACCAGTCCAGGGTGTACCCCGCCTCTTGCCCAAAGTCAGCTGGGATAGGCTCCAGCATACCCCCGGAACCCTAATGAGGATAAGCAGCATAAAGAATGTATGGTTGGAGAATTGTATTTGTTGAAGAATTACCTGCCAGTAGAATGCAATTACATTTTCATGCTTCCTTTTAAAAACAATTTAATAACAATAACAATAATAATAAATGAGAGAATTTTGGGAGAAAAAAACGTAACTCAGATAGTGGGGATGTTCTCCGTTTCAATGACAGTGTAAAACACACACCTGAAAGGCTGCATCGATTGATCTGAAGCATTATTTGCTTGTGTGGTTGCGGTATCAGCTGGATCGACGACTTGTGTGGCTTCCAGCTCGTCTGTAGTGGCTGGCTGAACCCAAGGCGTCTGCACAGTTTTTTTTGCAAGCTCATTGTCCACGTTTATTACCTGGACAGTAAAAAAAACAAAACGTGCAATCATTTGGAGCCCCTCATCATTTCATAAAGAAACATGCACACACATTTGTGGCTAACCAAATTCACGTGACTCACCTCATCCAATAATTTTGCCGTAAGGTCATTAAGTGGCTCATGGGAAAACAGACAATCCTCCCCTCTGGAACAGCATCCTCTATGATGGAAAAACTTGCAAGGGAAGGACTGTGGACACTGATTACGGAAACAACTGTAATGGAAGTGTGTGGCCTATCCTTGGCATGCCAAGTACCTTCCTACTAAGGAAGCGTGTGCGTGGGCTTCCCTGTATGCTTTGTGGGTTATACATTAGTGTAAAATATTATCGTTTAGCATATATATTAGTGTGCAAGTGTCTATTTCCATACTGACAAACCAAAAGGATGCGGGGTCCACGATCACATTTTCTTTAAAACCAACTAATGGTACAAATTTTTTATATTTAAAGAAAAAGAGACTGCATCTCAGCTTTGTGTTGTCAGTGACACAACGTATTACTATCAACTTATTATGAACCTTGTTGGACACTTTTTTGCTGTTTTTTTTTTTTTACTTTTACAAATATTTACACTTCTTTCATATACATTTTTAGTGTGAATATTATGACTTCATTCTCACAAGACTTTGACTTTATCGTAATATAACACTTTCCCCCACAACCTCAAAATCTTCAACTTTATTCTGTTTCGCTCGTTTCTCACATTGACTTTTTTTCCTTTAACTTCTCAGCTTTATGATTTTTTTTTATTATTATGACTTCACTAAAATTACTGCTTTTTCCTGTTTTTCTATTTTTTTTTTAGTTTTCTAGTCTAAGCATATTTTTAGAATTTGCCAAAAAACAGAAAAATTATTCTCCTTATGATACACATTTTGCTGTTTTTTTAAGTATTGTACTTTTTATTTTTTAAATCCTATTTTTAGAATGTGCCAAGGGGCAATAAAAACAAAACAGGCCACACTTTGGCCACCTGATGTAAACGTAGTGATGGATAAAAACGGAGTGTACCCGCATTCTCACGGCAAAGGATATTGTGCATGAACGGACAGCTCTTCCCTTGAATGCAACATCCTTGCACATAAAACTTGCAATGCTGTTTGATGATATCGTTGGCAGGTTCAACGTGCTTCATTTGGCAGCCGTCACCCTGCGGAGAGCCGTGACAGGCATCTATATTTACAAAGTCCTTATTTCAACGGTAGAACTAAACGATAACCCACCTTAATGCACTTTCCAAAAAGGAAATGTCTGCAAATGATCTGTCCATCAAAATCCAAAGCATTCTGCTCCTTAAACTCCGGCGTAAAATGTTGGACTTTGACAACCTTTAACAAGAAATGAGCATAATGCAACCACTTTTGGAAGTCCCAACAACAGATCTCACCTGTGCATGGTTTCTGTTTTTACTGCCTCCGTCATGTTTCCGTGCGTTTCTTATCTGATGCCTATCCCCTCGACGCTGACCCTCCTGATGGCGTTCCTGTTGTTGCGTACTCACACTCAGCCTGGTTTTAAAACGTTGGCCGCTGTAACATACCTTCTTAGCATGCTTAGATGCTGTCGTCCCCTTGATGACTCCACCACTTGCATGTTCATAGTCACCTTGCACTTTCACAGGCTTGGAACCCTCATTTGGGAAAAATGTACCAAAATATCTCCTGGTTGCCTGGGCCTGCTGATATTGCCTCTGAAAGAAGAGCAGATAAATCAATTGCCTACATTATGCAATGCTAAATAGCAGTCAGCGTTAGGTTTATCCTAGTTTGTCCAAGTGTATGTGTGTAATGCCATTGCACAGACTTAATACAAAACCTTCATACCTTTATACAGGGGCCAGGTCGGTCGCTATTCCTCTTTCTTCCCCTGTCCCTTTGAACATCGCCAGTGTCGTTTCTAAATGAAATTAGTCAAGTGAATATTTGTGAGACTTTAATAATTGTTGGTAATAATTGTTCAAACGGAACTGCAACTATAAACAACATCAAAAGGCAACAGCAACTACCTGAAAGTACAAGGCGGTTGACTTGGACGCCTCACACAGACGTCAGACAGCTTTGAAAAAAGGTTGGAGAATGCCATCAGGACATTAAAACTGGTCAACCGAGGATGTAACCGCCCCGAAGACAGAAAAATTAACAAAAATGTTTAAAAAGTCAAATCTTCTTTATCACTTAAACGTGACACCGGTGCAGCGCCATCTTGTCGCGAGGATTTTGCGTCACAATCTCCATCACTTTAACGGGACGCCGGTGCAGCGCCGTCTTGTCGCGTGAATTTTACGTCACACAGCTCTGCTTGGCAGTGAAATACGTTCAAAGAGCCATTCCCTGTAATGGTCCAAAAAACCTGTCCGTAGATAGACAGCAAAACACCGCGGTCCAAACTATTATGTAGTTGTAAAAATTTATGTAGCTATACAAGAAACACAAGCAAACGTGTAACAAGCCAGCGCGATCTAGTTTTCATGCAGTCAGATTTACTACGCACTGAGTGTCGTTACCACTGATCTGTATAATACATCTGGATAGCTCATACGTCGCACCCGCCCGTCCAAGCCGCTGAAGCCAAAGAGACGCCATCTTACTACTCACGTCGCGACTACATTGGCACAGCGTACATAGTGTACAAAGCAGATGAAGAGGCAAACAGAACATCTATATTTTACATTAAGAAGCGGGGAGATTCTCCCATTCCTTCAAGTAACGCAACCTTCGTCCCTTAAAAACCATTTGATACGTTATTCTCTATCTTTTGGATATATTAAATGTACTTTTTCCCCTTCCAATTCTCATTGCCTTTGGGACAAATTTCTACTGTGCACCCTGGCTCAGCACTCCCCTATAGCAATGATAGTTTTACTCCTCTAGAAAGAGATTTTCATTTGAACTGCATATCCCATCCCTTTTTTCCACTAAAATCCATGGTCATGATCCTTTACTTTTTATTCTTACTTTCATACAATTCACTATGCTCTCGTCTGTACAAAATATGAATCATAAAAGAGACAAGTCTTAAAATAATTTAACATTTTGCTGATTTTTTTTGTTTGTGTTATGAAATAACCTCTTTTCTGATACAGAAATATATTTGAACAAAAACCACAGCAATAATATGTGATAACCATAATGTGTAATAACCATAAACACATACACACACACACACACACACACAGAAAACAACAACACTGAAACAAAACCATATGCTTTGGGTAAGACAATACGTTGTTTGCAATCTCAAACATACCGGTATGCATGTTCAGTAATATTATTTTCCAGAACATATCATATGAATGAATCCTTTTACGTCAGTCATTCAGCAGCAATAAAAAATGGTTGTTTATCCAAATGAAGGGTCATGCCAGGTCAATTGTATGCAAACTGTCTTGCTAACTGCACTGTATACAATGCCTGGTAAGCATCATGGAAGCACTGAGATTCTTCCATTCCTGCAAGTAACGCAACCTTTGTCCCTTAAAGAAATACATATATCACGATATAACAAAGAAGTATGTACATTTCTTCTTAGCTATTATAAAACTATGTAAACCTATCAATTCTGGACATACAGACCCTTTCCAACAAATTAGAATGTCATGGAAAAGTTGTTTAATTTCCATAATTCCATTCAAAAAGTTAAACTTTCATAGATTATAGATTCAGGGCCCTCAATTTAAACAATTTCAAGTATTTATTTGTTTATTTTTACATAATTTGGGCTTCCAGCTCATTAAACCCACGAAAACAGGAATTCAAAAAATTAGAATACTGTGAAGAAATCAGCCCAAATTTTGCAGGGCATGAATGTTTTAAACTGAGTGTCACACGCTAATCATCTACTAAACTCAAATCACCTGCACAGGCTTCCCCAGGTGTCATTCAATTGCTTCAGTTTGGTTCAATTGTCTCAGTTGGGTTCAATATGGGGAAGACTGCAGACATGACAACTGGCCAGAAGACCATCATTGATACCCTCCATAGGATGGGTAAGCCACAAAAGTTCATAGCTAAGGAGGCTTGTTGTTCACAGAGTGCTGTGTCCAAGCATATCAATGGAAAGTCTAGAGGAAGGGCAAAATGTGGCAGGAGAAGATGCACCAGCCAAAGAGATGACCGTGGGCTTCAGCGGATTATCAAACAGGGAAGATTCAAGAATCTGGCAGAGATCCAGAAAGAGTGGAATGAGGCGGGAGTCACAGCTTCAAAAACCACCACATTCAGACGCATCCAGGAGATGGGCTACAACTGTCGGGTTCCTCGGGTCAAGCCACTTCTGAACCTGAGCTACCGTAGGAAGCGTCTCCACTGGGCCAAGGAGAAGAAGGACTGGACTGTTGGCCAGTGGTCTAAGGTCCTCTTTTCCCATGAAAGTAAAGTGTGCCTTTCATTTGGGAATCAAGGTCCAAGGGTTTGGAGGAAGACGGGTGAGGAACAGAACCCAAGCTGCCTGAGGTCCAGTGTGAAATATCCACAGTCCGTCATGATTTGGGGTGCAATGTCCGGTGCAGGTGTTGGTAAACTCTGCTTTCTTAAATCCAAGGTCACCGCAACAGTCTACCAGAATGTTTTAGAGGACTTCATGATTCCTTCTGCTGAGGATCTGTATGGAGATGCAGATTTCATCTTCCAGCAGGACCTGGCCCCTGCCCATACCGCCAGAAGCACCAAAACCTGGTTTGATGCCCATGCCAAACTCAGCGGACCTAAACCCCATTGAGAATCTATGGGGTATTCTCAAGAGGAAAATGAGGGGCACCAGACCCAACAACAAAGAAGAGCTGACGGCAAGCATCAAGGAAATCTGGGCTTCCATAACTCCCAGGCAATGCCAAAGGCTGATTGCTTCAATGCCACGTGGCATCGAGGCAGTGATTAAGGCAAAGGGATTCCCAACCAAGTATTGAAGATTAACATATCGTTTTGAAAGTACCATATTTTGATTTGATGTGATCCTTTTCTTTCTTTTTTTTTTTTCCTGCAAAAACAAAAGTAAATGGTGGTTTTTTTTTTCACAGTATTCTAATTTTTTCAATTCCTGTTTCCGTGGGTTTAATGAGCTTGAAACCCAAATTATGTAAAAATAAACACTTGAAATCGTTTAAATTGTGGGCCCTGAATCTATAATCTATGAAAGTTTAACTTTTTTGAATGGAATTATGGAAATTAAACAACTTTTCCATGACATTCTAATTTTTTGGAAAGGGTCTGTACATTTAATCAGAGGAATTTTACACTATCGAAAATATCAGAGATCGACAGTGCAAAACCCTTAAATGATCAATCATAAATCTACATTTCAATCAAACTTACACGTGAAATGTTCGTCCACAGCCTTTGAACTGGCGATTTGTGCAGTTAATAGCTGCACATGCAGGCATCTTAAGTCGAAATTTGTGTCCAATCCGAATTAATAAAAGTTCACCACGAATGCAAAAGCTTGCCCGAGAAGTGTTTCTTGCGAGTAGCAATATGGCGGCCGTTTGCCTTCACAAGTCATCGCCAATGAGCTATCCACATATATTATACAGATCGGTGGTCGTAACTCCTCTTTTGAGCAGACTCGTTATCACCGGCGACACCTAGTGGTCAATACTCTTGTTGCGACTTATCGGTTTGACGACAAACTTTATAAGTGCTAACAGTCAAATATTGTGATTGAATACCTAGACGCTTCAAGACCACCTATTATGTAGGGAGTGTAGCTTGTATGCAAATGCAATAAGGCATTTTTATTCTTGCTGTCAGTTAAGATTGACATGGCTTTGCAACAGAACTTTAAGTTTCATCCATTTTTGTCCATTAACTATTTTAAAATAATTATTAATTTGGCTCATCCATCAATACCCAAACTAGTCGTTTTATTGTTATATTATGTTTTTATATTACATTCACCTGTGAATTTTAAGTGAATTTCCACAAAGTATGTTATTTATAAATTGAATATTTTCGTAGTTGGAGCATAGAAAACTTCTAAATTCTAAAACAGGTTTTAACATTATTCGTGCACTCTAGACATGAAATGTGACCCGTCTTTACACTCCTATTACCAAATATAGTAGAAATAAGAGAAAATAAGACATATCACACATATGCTGCTCAAAAAAATAAAGGGAACACTAAAATAGCACATCCTATATCTGAATGAATGAAATATTCTTATTAAATACTTTTACTCTATTAAATACTCTTTACATAGTTGAATGTGCTGACAACAAAATCACACAAAAATTATCAATGGAAATCAACTGTGTTATTGTTATTGGGGGTGCCTTGCTGTCCAAGTGTGATTGGTTAAATGTTCCCTTTATTCTTTTGAGCAGTTGACTTATACTCACGTTAGCATTGAGAGACTTCCTTGTTCTTTTTTTTTTTTTTAAGTTCTTTTTGTGTGCAGTACTTCCTGTGGTGGCGATTGTCTCATCAGTGTAACATTACTGACACCTAGTGACCAGTGTAGAATACTACACATCATCACAACGTCTTTGAATGAGTCTTCTGCCTGCCTTTTATTTCTATTTTAATTCTTTTAGCCATGTTCATGCTTGGAAATGTTTTTTTTTTTAAAGTCAAACTTGCTTATATATGCATATTTTTGACAAATAAAAGGACATATTCAACCACAAAACAATGATTTATTCATGTATTTAGAAAAGCCGCGATAGTGTGAAGTTGCGAAATCTAAGGCGCAAAGTGGCAAGGGGTCACAGTCATAGTTTTTGTTCCTTTATGTCTGCACTTATTTTAATTGCATAAAAGTACATTATCATTAAGCGTTCATTTTTAACCTGCTTTTTAAATGAATGGATTCATTAATGATTAAATTAATGATTAAAGGCTCCACATGTAATCGACAAAATGTGGACTTTGTTCTTCCACATGTGAGGCTGTCCTAATGTCTGGCTCAAAGTTCAGGCCACATAGCGTTCCCCCCCACCCCCCATCAGCCATTCTCTCTTGGTTTATTTGTGCTTAACTGGCCGAGCCGCAGGATGAGCCGCTGGGCCGGGATCGCTCCTCTCCTGCTCTTGCTCCTCCGCAGCGCTGCCGCTCAAGAAACCGATGAAAGGGCGGCGTCGCCTCCACCTGCAGCACCCGATGGCGTGGAGCAAGAGAACACAGAGTGGGGCCTGAACTCTCTGAGAGGAAGCTTCGAGGCAGTCAGCGGCTACTTCGACTCAATGCTGGAGTTCATGGGCGGACGGGATGGACTCTGCCAATACCGCTGTCGATATGGTAATTTGAACAGAGAAAGGCCACAATAAAAGGACAATAGATACAGATACAGTCATGTTCTTAAAAGACAAAAACTGGAAAGACTGTAATACTGCCAGACTTCCCAAGAGGCTGATACTGGAAGTCCTTTAGAATGATCAATGTTATCATCTGGCCTGTGGCCTTAAGCCTGATAGGAAAGATAGCTCAGCTAGCATGCAAACACAAAAAGCTCATCCGTATCTACGTTTAATCGTGGAAATGTGTTGTTGCTCTGAAGCTCAGGAATTTCAAAAAATAACATGCAAATTAAATTCATGTAGGATGAACTAGCAAACTTGGTTGTCACACTCGTCTAAAATCGCCACAATTAATTTTCTGCTCCAACTGTGCAACGTTTTGCTCAGGTAACGCTCCCCTTCCACGTCCTGGGTACCAGATGCCGGAACCTGATGGGTGCAGCTCCTACTTCTTTGGTCTTCCTGTTCCAGAGGGGGTAAGCCCTTCACGACATTTAAGATTGAAAACTCCAATTCATTGTAGGCGTACATTGGAAAGAAGACGCATCTACATTCCTAGCAATGTCTGGCATGTAGTGGGGCTAACATTTACTTTGGGCAACCAGGCTGACATCAAATAAATAAATCATGAATAATGAATCATCTTTGGGGGGCCAAATGGAAACTCCAGGTTTTGTTTCGTAGTCAGTCAATCGACCCTAGTCTGACATTTTCCTTTGTAGTCAGACTAGACAAGGGTTTGTTTCACCTGTTTAGTTTCATAGTCAGACTATAGATTGTGTTTTGCTTCGCATAGTCAAACTATCGACAGTTTTGTTTCGTATAGTCATTAGAAGACTAAAGATTGTTTTGTTTCAAAATGTATGTTTCGACTGTATATTTGTTTTGTATAGTCAAGACTATTGATCATGTTTCATATAGTCAGGCTATAGACTGTACGGTTTTGTTTCGTACAGTCAGCCTATAGATGTTTTGTTTCGTATATTCAGTCTATAGATATACAGAAAGATGTTTTCTTCCATATGGTCAGACTAAAGACTGTATGTTTTGCTTCGTACAGTCAGACTACAAACTGTTTTGTTTTGTATAGTCAGATTTTGTATTCAGATATAGATTTTGTTTCCCATAGACTATAGACTGTTTTGCCTCATACAGTCTGACTATAGTCATTTTTTTTCCATATAGTCAGACTATGTTTTGTTTCGTACAGACTGACTACAGACTGTTTTGTTTCGTATAGTCTGACTATAGATTGTTTCTCGCACAGTCAGACTGTATGTTTTGTAAAGTCAGAGGACTCGTTTGTGTTGTTACCTTAGTTATTGCCATATTGGAAATGTAAAAGTCAATGTCCCACATTTTTTTCCAGCCACAGTTTAACAGACATTTGAATTGTCATTGAAATGATCAACAGCACGCCAATGGTATTTTGCAGCATCAAACAAAATAACGGAATCTACAATGAGCACTGTATGTTGTCCTCCAGATGGACGTGGGGATCCCCGCCATGACCAAGTGTTGCAACCAGCTGGATATATGTTACGACACCTGCGGTTCTAATAAGTACCGCTGTGACTCCAAGTTCCGCTGGTGCCTCCATAGCATCTGCTCAGACCTCAAGAAGAGCCTCGGCTTCGTGTCCAAGGTTGAAGGTTGGTAACTTGGTCTCATGATTACTTAACAGTCCCTGTGGGAAAAGAATGATTACTAACGTGTCCTGTCCTCTCATCAGCATGTGAAACAGTGGCGGACACTTTGTTCAACACGGTGTGGACTCTAGGCTGCAGACCCTACATGAACAGCCAGAGAGCATCGTGCTACTGCCAAGGAGAGGAGAAGGATGAACTCTAAACTCAACTCAAACGGCATTCCTATTTATAGAACAGTAGATGTCGCAGCGACAACATATTTGTGGTTATGATGTTGCAACAGTCGTGTTTACTTGAGGATTTGTTCAGGTTTCATCCGAAGCATTTGTTTTGGCTCTTTGCGACACGATGCAATGATCTTAGAAACCCTCCAATGAGCATTTTGGGGGTGGGGTTGACACATGATTATCCAATGTATTACATTTACATTGTCTTAGTTGGACTGTGTCAAATATGGTGAATTTGATGATTTATTTGACAGGCCATTCCAGTAGCCTAACAGGGTTTATTATCAAATGAACAGACGTTTTCCTTATTCCGTGCTGGCCTACTGATTTGTTGTTATTTTCAGGTTAATATTACAATTGTTGCTTGAAGTAGCTGGTGGATACTTACAATGCGTGTAAAGCATTTGTCATTAAGTCAAGAGAAAGCAATTGAAATGAAATAAAGTCTTTTGGTACATATTGGTAGAGGATGTACGTTGCTGCTTCTTCCCACTTGTGAATGCACTAATACACAGGTGCCAAACTCAAGGCCCGGGGGCCGGGTTTGGCCCGCCATATCATTTTATGTGGCCCACCAAAGCCTTGAAATAATGCATGTCAAAAGGACACTTACTTTAATATTTCAAAATATATTTGTATATTTATTGTACTTTTGTTATTAATATTCATTGTCTTTACTGTTTCAAGCTTTATTTTTTCATTATTTTACTTTTATGCTAGTGTAAAATTATATTTATATTATTCTATTTTTATATGTATGCTGTAGGATGTAATTTTTTTTAACTTAATTTAAATAAGTACAAATTGTAATATATAAAAATATTTTTACAATATAAAAAATTTTAATGTTTAAAACATTTTTACAATTCAATAAACATTCACTACAAATAATAAAGTAAAAACAAAATTAACATTACTAACAAAAAAATATATATATATTTTTTAAATATATGACAATCTTTCTTGCTAAATGTATTTGTCAGCATTGAAAAAACCTTCAATTTTTTTGTTATTAATTTTGTTATTAGTTATTAAAGAAAAATTAATGTAATAATTAACAAAATTCTAAAACAGAATTATAAAAAGTGGCCCTCTGAGGATACCCATAACTGCCACGGCCCACGGTGAAAACAAACTACGCATGACTACATGAACCATTTTCAGTAGAAACTGCATGTGAATGCTCAAACTGTAGAATGTAAAATGTAGAATGAACGTTGTGGATATGGGGAGATATTGAAATCGTCCATTTTCAATGAGAAAAGTGTTTGAAAATATTGAATTATGGAAAATGGGGGAATATTTTCTTTAGAAAAGCCCAGATAGATATGACATGATTTACTCCAAATGTGTAAAATCATTTTAATGTGTAAATATCCTCACATCCAGGTCAACAGTCGGGATTCAAAGTCCTCCTACATCACACTTTTCTACCAATAAAATATTACTTTTACCTTTTACACCAGTGGTCCCCAACCTTTTTTGACCCACGGACCGGCTTGTGTTCCCACAAGCGTACATTATAGCGATCTAAATGATCTTATTTATGATGTATTGTGTAAAACTAAGACATGAAGAACATCAAATTAAAAGCACAAGATGAAAGGTGATCCACCATCCAGCAGTTCAAGTTCCAGCCAAGAGTTTACAGAGAGATGATGACATGGCTGTTTGACGTGTGTGGTAAAAGGCAGTGTGCTAGCATGAATTAACTTGAGACAAATGTGCACATTTGCACTCAATAAGTCATCCAAACTTACCTTTATGCATTCCCACATAGTATCAGCATTTGACACCAAATATGAGGTGAAATAAAAATTGTACAAATACAGTAGTAGTCTATCTGTGCAGCATGAGATAAAGTTAGCACACGCACAATGGACATGCGTCAAGTGAGACGGATGTAACAGAGAGAATCCAGCCATTTTTCAAAATAAAACTACATAATGGAAATTAGTTTTTCTTTCTGTGCAGCCCGGTACCAAATGACCCAAAATGGCCCGGGGGTTGGGGACCACTGATTTACACAACATACCATTGATTCAAATGAAATACAGTATTACCAAATTCATTCATCAAATCATGTTTTTGTAATGTATACGTATATTCTACCATTACAACATATCACAATAGTTTTACCCGGAATTCAACGTCCCACAGCTGTGATGATGTTGTTGACACTGATTGGACTGTGCCTCTCCTGTTTGCAGCCGTGTAGCGCATCCATGCTCAATACCCTCGTCATCAATTCATCAATGTCACACAGTGACCAATCCTTACTCAGTGGATGATCATGTCCATCCCGTATGGAACAAGCTACTTACTTGTGTGTCAGGATTTTGGCTTGGTGTGAGACTTGTTCTTCTGGTTAAACGCTTCCAACTAAGAGAAAATGCACACAAACGTAATCGGTCATGTAAGAGCGCAAGTAAAAGCAACAGAGTTCTATCTACCTTCTGGTTTCTTGAGCATCCAAAGGGATATAACAACGGCTGCGTAACTTCCTGTTGGGGAAGTGTGCACGTCAGCTTGTAAATGAGTATAAAATACAGCCATCCCTCACTACATTGCACCCTCACTCGTGGTCAAAACATGTGAGTATAGAAGCAAAATGTATGTATCCTAGGCCCAAATTAAGCATTTCCAATCATAAATATGGCAAAAGGAACCAAAATACAAACATATGGCATTTAGAAGATGTTGTATGTCGTGTAATACCTGTGATGTGCGCACCGTTAAGAGGCGGGGCCTGGGAGACGACACGTATGATGTCAGCTAGCTACTGTAGAGTTGCTGAGTGTTAGCATGGTTAGCAGTGTGGAGAGTGCCAGTGACTGGCTTGAGTTGTGGCTGACAGCAGCTCCTGTGTGAATGTTGACTACGCCATTGCAGTAGTATTCCACTAGAGTGGCCACTAGGTGTCACCATCGTTACATTGATGAGACAATAGCCACCAAGTATGCTGTCAACGTGTGACTCTATAGCATGTCTTAGTTATGTCTAACAAGTCTTATTGTTTTCTACTACTATGGCAACTATATTGGATAATACAAGTGTAAAAGTGACTATAGGAATGTTATTTCATGTCTAGAGGGCTCTAATAATGCTAAACAGAATACTGACAAGGTCTTAAACACTACAAAATTAATTCAATTTACAAATAAAACCCTACTTTGTGGAAATTCACTCATCACGGCCAGGTGGACTGTAATACAAACTCCAAATCAAAGTTTAAGGTGTGTTTAAATGACATCATTGTTGCGCTCGAAGAGGCATAGAAAGAAATGGTCATTGGTTGATTAACTTCACTATGCAAGCTGTCTGCTACGCACCCAATCATTTTTAATTGTTGGATTACATGTCAAAGTAACACCCGTACATATACTCAGTACGAAGTACTGTTTTTGTACCCATCCCTACTGGTCACTAGGTGTCGGTGATGTTACTGTAATGTTCGGTGAGACGTACAAGCACCAGCCTTTAATGCAGGTTTGAATGATCAACAGGCACATTAATCCCCAACACAAGCTACTGTTGCAGCCGTAACCCACGCCAAGCTAAAACCACCCGGAACTCCTGACATCACTTCCTGTCCGCACCCCACTCTGCTACCTTAGCACCAAAACACGTTTACAGCAACACACCGAGCCTTATTTTCTCCTATTATGGGGAACAGAAGTGTAAAGGTGACTAGAGGTCTGTTACGTCATGTATAGAGGGGCTCTAATCATGTTAAAAACCGTATTTAGAAGGTCGTTAACAGGTTTTCTATGCTATAACTAGAAAAATATTCCATTTAGAAATAAGGAATCCTTCTGGAACCAATAAAGTTACTGTACGACAACATGTTTGAAGTGGAACGTGTAATGAAAAGAGCAGAATGATCACATTGTACCAACCTTTTTTCTCAGGTTTGCCTTAATTTCCTCATCCGTTAGTTGGCGTTTTCCCTCATTTGACAGCTCGACTTTGGGGCATTTCTGTCCATGGGAAGGCTCCACAGCCTTGGGAGGCTCGCTCGTCTGTTTTATCTCAATGATATTTGTACTTGCCTTTGGAGCCCGCAGAGACGACACATCTCGGCCCTGCTCCTCTAACAGTCTGAGCCATTTCTCTTTCTCAGCTTGCTTTTTGTCAATATTCTTCTTCTTTGCCCTCCTTTTCCATGCACACTTGGCAATTCTAAGCGGCGGCTTCATAACGGGCTGCTTGGCAACCGGGTGCAGGAACTGCGGCAGGACAGAGCTTGAGCCAAACTGATATTCCCGCCAAGACAGGTCTGGATTCATCAAGAACACATCTTCAAGGGAATGGTGGTGGTGGTGGTAGCTTAGTCTAGAGTCTACCGAAACAATAGTGGGGTGGAAGTGGTAGGTGTCCAGTGAGTAAGGGGAACTGCTAGGAAAACTTACGGAAGAGGAAGTGGCACCCTGAGCGTGTGCCCAGCAAGAAGTCATATGCCCGTTGAAAGGAGCATTAAAATGAGAATACTGAGGCAGACCGTAACCTGGAAAAGTATCACCATCCTGATGGGAATGCACGAGAGGGGTTCCATCGAAGGCCATCCCGTCTTCGTTGTTGCCAGCAAAGTGTGTCTGCACTTGTGCGTCATCTCGGTCGCAAAAATTAGAAAGAGCAGAGTCGCTGCACTCAGAGAATGACTTTTCCTTGTGACGATCCATAGAGTGTCTGCTGTTGGAGCTCCGTCTGCCAGAGGGACTGCGACTCCAGCTTCGAGAAGATGACTTCCTGCTAGTTTCACAGGAGCTACTTGTGGCTACCGGCCTTCTCTCATCCCTTCTCCCATACAGCCTCTCTTGAGTCCGGTCTGTTAGTTTACTCATCTCTTCCACTTCCAGGCTCAAGCCCAGAGTGTTTAGGATGTTCTGGAGCTGTTCACACCGCTCATCAACCTCTGCTGTTTTTTTGTTCTCTACAGTCGGGGGAGATTTGGATCTACTCCTCTCTTGTCGGTCTTTTCTGTTCTTGTCATCAGACAATGAGCGTCTCTTGCTTGGGGAGTGCTGGCAAGTGGACCGCTCTGTCCGCAACATTTCATCGTTGCATTCGAGGTTCTCCCTGGCAATAGGCATGTCTATCTCCCCCTTGACACCACAGGGCTGAACGTTCAAGGGTTGGTCTTCTAAATGAAGATCTTCGCTGTCATCGTTGACGATCCTATTGAGCAGGTCAAGGTCAACTCCTTTGTTGAGCAAGCTGAGGAAGCGCTCAAAGCCTCTGTTGGCGACGCTCTCCTCCTGGTCTGGGGGAGTAACACTTGTACGGGGAGGAGATGGTGTAACAGGTGGTGTGGTGGCCATGTGATCAGACACCTGGCAGAAGATCCAAAAGAAAGATGTGTAACTCAGTATCACTTTGTCACACAAGACCAGGTAGGTTTGGATTAGTTTCTCCCCCAATAATAAAAAAAAATCCTTTGAAAACTGCTAATATTTAAATTTGTTTGATGATCTGAAACTTTTCAGTGTGACAAACATGCAAAATAAGAAATCAGGAAGGGGGCAAACACTTTTCTACACCACTGTACCATCCCTAATTTGACCAAACACAAAAAATGTGTTGTTTGATGTTGACAAATTTACCAACCGGGTTGTATGATGGAGATTCAAAGGGATGATCACTTCGATGCCTCATTAGAGCTTTCACTCTGACCTTCAGGAGGTGATGGTCTTCCAGCAGCACCCGCTTTCCGCTGTGGTCAGGAGTCTCCCTCTCAGTCGGCGACCCGAACATCCTGCACTAGAGGTAAATAGAAATCTGAACATGAATCATCACTAGAAACGTAAACAGTTTGTAAGCCACTGTCTACTTACCTTTGACAGAAAGCTGGGAGAATGTCGCTGTTGCAAAATTGTAGCCACCCTGTCCTTCAGAGATGCACTTACACACTCTAGTGATGGTAGTTCCTTCTCACTATCTTCAGTTTTCATCAGAGCAATGGCAGCTTTCTTTTGGAATATCCGTTCTTCTATGTCTCGAAGCATATTCCTTTTTCTGGCTAGCTCTGCATCATCATCATTTTCCAGAGGTTCCCCAGAGTGTGCATCCTTGCTGTAAAAACTGAGTGGAGCGTCCATTCCAGTGTAATCTCTCTGGTAAACTGGATTCACATTCCTCTGCTGGAAGTGAGCAGCATCTTCCCAAACAGGCCGATCCATTCTTTAACCAAACTCTCGTCCTACGAAGTGGAAATAGAGGTGAGCCGTGACAATAAGGCGAGTTCGCATGCAAAATGTTGCTCCTCCTTACCTTCGTTAAGTACTACAAATATTTTCTGTGCAGACACCCCCAACGCGCTTTATGGACATCAGTATTATTGTCCACCTTTCAAAGAGCAACAACTCGACGCAGTAGCCAATACAACTCTACCGCAAATAAATAAACAGCCCAGTAAATAGTACACTGTATTTGTACTAGCACACAGCCAAGGTAAACCTCGATATTAGCTCTTAGCTTGGTAGCAGACACGTTATATTTGACGGTTAACGCAGGTCAGACGTCCTGGTTCGTATTCTGGAAACAAAATGTTTCAGAAAAAAAAAAGTTTCAGGTGAATGGAAAAAGGTGAAATGTGAACATTGTCTCGCCAAAGAACAATCACGGTCGAAGAAAATATCTTGTCTTATGCATAGACCAACGCGAGACTTCCTAGAGGGTCCATTTGGGGGGTTGACTAGTTCCCAGCGCCCCTACTGGGCGGAGGACAAAATGGCAGGTGCCTTTGTATTTATATACGTAGTTCTTTGCATGGCAGGTGACTTGTTAAAGCAAAAATAAATGCCGGTACAAATATTTACACTCACATGTATTCATCTACCCATAATATGAGAGAAGTAACTCAAAACTAAAGCAAAACAAAAGTTGGTCTGTGTTTTCCAACTTACGCCGTTTGATGGGGAAGGTCATAGCATCCCAAAAGGCCACGGTGTTAAGAGGTGATCTATAAAATGCAACAAATCATAAATATCCAATATTGATTATACAATGGCCACACATCCTCCATAAATATACTTGTAGAATGTTCATACATTAACTGATTTACTGATTAACTTTTACATGAATAGGCGAACCAATTCGCTACACTGCATGCACGAAGACAGCAACTTGAAACAACAATCAATACGATATTGCTATATGATGTCTGGCTTGAGATCTGGATGTATCTTTCAACATAAAGAATAAATAAGGAACAATTGTTGTTTCCTGCATGACTTTAACTCCCCTTTTACATGCAATGCGACTTCACACTATCTGGGGGTTGTCATGGAAAAAAAAAACAGGTCCCACCAAAACAATTTCAAACCATTTACTTTCAGAAAATGTATGACAATACATATTTACAGCAGGTGTGTGCTTGTATCCAAAAGAAATGTGTCTACCAAACAAGAAAACAAAATGCATCACATTCATTCACTACGTTTACATGAACTTAACAGTCGGAGTCACTGATCTGTGAAGGTTACCTGTTTAGGGTAAAAGGCGATGTTTAGCTGTGTAGATAAGGCAAGAGAACTAGTCACTAGTAGAACCCAGCTGGACTTCTAAGCAGACCATAGATTGTAGACCAATTGTCAAATTACGGGCCGGAGTCAGGGCCTAACTGGGCGCAGGAAACTTTCAGGCGTGATGATTAAAAAAGAAAAAAAAAGTTTCAAAATACATGTGTAAATAACTACATCAAATTTGATGTAAATGCGTATCAATTTTGGAAATATGGGCCATTATTTTACCCCGCACTTTTTGCATGTTTGTGTTTCGGCAAGCAGCGAGCCGCCCTACTCTGTTTGACAGTCCTTGAACGTACCATGGTTGTGTTCTTCTGCTAACTTCCAATCGCATAATTGACATATTAATTCAATGTAGAGCTGCCACAATTAATAATCCAAGTAATCAACTATTTCAGTATTTGATTAATCGTTTTTGTTTTAAAAATGGAAGTGCCCTCTGATTTCAGCCACTCAAATGTTCATATTTTTTAATTTCCATGAAAGCAGACCTATTACCATTGCATTTTAGGCAAAACAAGTTATTCACACATCAGCTTTGACTTTGGAAAACAGTGATGAACATTTTTGCTTTTTTCTCCTTATATGTCCCAGACCGAACCACTAACTGTTTGCTTTAAATTCATTTGGTCGTCTGCGGCCAAATCGATCACTCGAAACAACAAGCTTCAGATTAATTGACTTAAGAAAATAATCGTTATTTGCAGCCCAAAAAGTCAAACAGAACATTATATAGTTAAAGGGGTAGTTTGGATTTGTTGACATGAAGTTGTGTGACATCCCCGTCAGCAGTGTAGTCCATCAACGGTGACTTACCCTCCACTTGGTCGAAGAACGTCGTTCCGGTCAGTTGCTGGGTCATTTAAGAACTATATGCCTTCAAAAGAGTAACACATTTGAAGAAGATGCGAGCGTCTTCATCACTTACACCAGAATGGACAGGCGACAGTGCGTAGGGATACGCCGGGAGACAAACATGATGCAAATGCATTACTCCTTTGAACACATATCCTATTGAGAAGCCAAACTCTTTATTCAAGTGGCCCCAGCAACTAAGTTGGAACTATGATCCGCGTCACGGATATCCGACCAGAACTGGACTCATGGAACCACGTGGGGTAAGTCACTGTTGATGCACGACACTGCTGATGGGGAAAATCCAAACTATCCCGTTAAGGTGTTGACATGTGTTTGAAGTGCATGTAAACGTAGCAAACGTCAACCATCATTTCAGTGTATTTCACATTTTCTGGCCTGAGTGTTTCTTACTGGTAGACAGCTTAAAACACCAACATTTGTTGACTTAAAAAAATTCAAATTCATGTGTCACTGACTGAAACATATACAGTATACATACATATATACAGTATATGCACACACACACACACAGTATATTTTTGAGTCAGTGACACGTTACTTAGTGTATATATATGTCCCATAGCATCCAGTTTTCCAATGTTAGCATTCTTTATCATGACTTTTTTGTTTCAATTACTTGCAAACAACGAGGCCTTGACGCGGGTTTCGTCTTGGGTGGAGTGTTTACAGGCAGAAATTCAAAATGTGGGAGGTTTACATGCAGTGGCTGATTGTTATTCACATGTGGGGGGAGAAGGTGCCTCGTCGGAGCCAAGGGGAAAGGGTAAGGTGGGGGACAAGGGTAAGGCTGGAAAGGAGGTCGACATGTAAAAGGGGGCAGGGGAGGTCGTAAAGGCAAAGAGGCTCGGGGGGGCAAAAGAAGCCCCGGCACCATATTGGGAATGCTGGGGGGTAGGTGTGGGTACAGCATTGCGGGGTAATTCACTGGAGGATAGGCTGGCCTTGTTGGCATACTGGCTGTGATATTTGGGGAATTTCTTTCTTGGATTTCATATTTGTGGTCATCTGGTGAAGACCTCGAGCTGCTCCTGGGCTCATCACAGATGCTGACTGGGACCTGGGTTCCATCCACCTTTGGATCACTCTGAGCGCTGTATGAGTCCCTGTGCAAAGAGTGGTTCCTCCATGAAGAGTTAAAGCTAGATCTGCTTGATGAGGAGGAGGATGACGAAGACCGGCTGTGACGCCTTGGAGAGTAGGCTGGTTTTGTAACCCTTTGTCTGCTTCCTTGCCTCTGGTAGCTCCAGTCGCTATCCTTCTTCCCATACAAGCGCTCTTGGATCCGGTGCGACATTTGCCCAAGTTCCTCAAATCCCAAATCCATCCCAATGGCCTGCAAAACGTCCTGCATTTGCTTGTGCTCAACATGCGTCAACGCTTTTCTCTCCGACACGGGAGGCGACCTACTGTTGTAGCAGTCTTGTCCTCCATCATGCCGCTGCACTAAGACGTCATGAGACAGAGAGTTTCTCTTTGGGCTGCAGGACCTGACACGCGGCTGTGGAAAAGGTGGCAGGTAGCATTTTTTTCTTACAAAGTCTTCTCTCCAGCTCTTCACGTTGAGCTGTGCTCTCTGCTCTCGGTCTGGAAAACGCGGATGCTCGACGACATTCTGAAAAGATGCTGGGGACTGTGGTTGGGCGGGGCCACCTGCCGGGTCCTGTGTCACAATCTTGCTGAGCATGTCCACATCCACGCCTTTATTGAGCACATCAAGGAAACGTTGGAAACCATTGGTCAGCTTCTCCTCCTTGGATGTATCATCGCAGGGCTTGGTCTCACGCTCAAAAGACTGATGGAAAACAGACGGAGGCAAGCAGTTCATGCTACTTTTACCCGCACTTGATTGGACAAGCAGTTCACACTCACTGAACGTTTCAGCGAGAAATTATTTATAAATTATTATCAGTAGGCAGCCTCATTTCTTGCGTAAAAATTCATGGTGGGGATATAAAAGAAGTTGGCGTAACAGCCTTGACTGCTTTGAATGATATGTTGTCAGTTGTCGTGGCGTGATATGTAAGAAGCTCCTGACACGAGTTAGAGTTCACATTCTGAAGTCATCTTTAACCTTTTTAAAGATGACGAGCAGTCAAAGCTAGCGGTGGCCTCAGCTCCGTTGGGTCGTACCGAATGTGTGGCAAGTATAGGTCTTCCGTTAAACACACACGTCATTTTTAATTCCTTATTAACACAAATTAGGGCTTTTTTTTTTTTTTTAAATCAACATCCATCCATCCATTTTCTATACCACTTCTCCTCTTTAGGGTCGCAGGGGCATGCTGGAGCCTATCCCAGCTGACTTCGGGCGACAGGCATAAGCTATTATAACAAAAACAAAGACAGTCTTTGTGAAATGTGTGCTTAGCAGCAGCTGGGGCCACTTCACATGTAATCAGAATGGTACAATCCTGACCACACGGCATTTTTATATTATTCGACGGCAAGATTGATAGTCGAATCAGACTCCTCCGAATCAAATCGCCCAACAGTCAACTATTCTACGACACCCCTAGCTATTAACAGGTTTTTATTAGGGATTATTGTGCCTGTTGTTGGAGTTCAAGTCTGGTGCTTGTGTCTCCCCACCTACATTACAGTAACATTACTGACACCTAGTGACCAGTGTAGAACACTATATTTATCACAACTTCTTTGAATGAGTCTTATGAATGCCTTCTGTTTGTATTTTACTTTGTCTTGGCACTTTCATGCTTGAAAATGCTTCATTTAGGCATAATATATGTAAAGTTTGCTTCAATATGCATATTTTTGAATATATACGCCGTATTCAAGCACAAAGCCGCATGATTTATGAATTAATATACTGTATTTTTGAAAGAATGATGTAGTTCATATTTAAGTGAAGCTACCTTACACCCACCTGTTTCATAGATCCATCCAGCAACTTTCTTGCTTGAGTCTGAAGACAGCCGTCTTGCCTTCCTCCAGATTTGGCGTATCTCTATTCATATGGAGATTTATTCATTTGTACACAATTTGAACGTAATTCACATGATTCCGTATGACCAGCTTGTGACGTAAGCGTGCTACCTTTGAAGAATCATCTTGTGGACGTGGTTTAGTCTCGGGTGAGTGACTGCGGTCCCTCCCATGACCATGTCGATCTTGTCTGCGTGTGGAATCACCCGGATGTTGGTGCCTGGAAGTCAATTCTTCGGCTCTATGCCAGTTTCGGGACTCTTGGGTAGCCTTTCTGTATTTGATATCCTCCTGTGGCGATCTGGGTTTCAAATCCTTCGGTTCATGCATGTGGGAAAAGCTTACTGGTGACTGCCTGTACTTTTTCCCAACTGGTTCTGGTCTGTATCTGTTGTCAGTGTGGCTGTCGTCTGTAAACCTTTCCCTTTTCCTTTCACTCCAGTCAGGGGAAGACTGTGGTCTCCTCTTGGGGCTCTTCCTAGCCATGTCCCTGTCTCTCTCTCTGTCTAGGGATTCTTTAGTGTACAGCCTTGGCGGTGAGTCACTGTAGTTTGTACTTCGACTGCTCCGCTCCGCTCCACTGTATGTAGTACCACCATGTGTATGAGAGGAATACCGCGGCATAGTTTGATGGTCTTGCCATCTGTCGTTGTAGTCGTCCCGGTGTCTTGCGTCTCTGTCGCCATAGTGCCACCTTTGACCACCATAATCAGGCCTCTCTGAGTGCATCTTCACACATCAAATCCTGCATGTGATGCAATGGGAAAACCTGTTTGGAAAGAAGGGTAAAGCGGCATTAAAAGTGTAGCCTTCAAGAAAACATGTCGCTCGCAATCTTTTTTCAGTCCCTAACCAGAAAAAAGCATTTTAGGTTGGAAAAAAAAGAGATGTAAAACAAAATCTTTGTCTGTTCCAAGGTTTGCCATACAGTAATCCCTCGTTTACCCCAGTTCATCGATTTTATTCCTGACCGTGATAAGTCGGGGTGCAACCATTACAATTTTTTGGTCGATCACCTACCTTTAAAAAAGCCTGACCTGCCGAAAACGTTCCAATGTTATTTTGTTGAAAAACATTGAACAATACCAGTGAAATAAAACCAACTTGTTGTTTTACCTGCACATAAGGTAGTTCTCTCAAATATAAACAAAAAGTTTTGAAAATTGCTATCCAAACCCCTCAATTAATCAGTTCCATTAGTCTTTTTTTCCACATTTTAAAAACAAAACGTGCACAACCGGTTACACTGCAGACTGGATTGGGCTTCTTACCAAAAATAAAGTGCACAGCGACAGAAAACGGATGGTCGTCCAATGCCATGAGCTCCATCAATTTCCTCGTAGAGCAAGATATTTTTCTAAGACAAACAGGAAGTATCACACAATGCGCTTATTTTGAAGGCCGGATGTGTGTTGTGTGTGTTGAGAAGGTCTCTTGACTGTTGCTAAAGAGAGGAGCTGTGAACATAGATAAACGTGACTCCTGCAGCCGTGCCCCCCGTCTGTTATTTACACCAAACTTCCACAACGACGACGGGTAACCGTTGGTTACAGTAGCCTTGCTCTTTTCACTGCTCGTAAGCTCTAACAACTGGCTGCTGCCTGGCCCTTTGCTCCAGCTAGCACTGGCTTTAGACTTGGCTCGACAGCAAGATGTCAGTCTGGCTGAGAAAAAGGGGACCATGGCTGAATTTCAGGCCTTTGCAGAGATGGAGAAGATTTGTTTCATTGGCCAATTGTATATATCTCAAAATTAAGGAAATTGGCGCTGATCAATCAGCATGCTTAGTGATACGTGAATTTCCGCAAAGTTGGATTCCTTATTTGTAAATCAAATATTTTCCTAGACATAGCATAGAAAAACTGCTTACGACCTTCTAAATATAATTTGTAACATTATTAGAGCCCTGTAGACATTAAAGGACACTCCATAGTCACCTTTACACTCGCATTGCCCAATATAGTAGACATAAAAAGAGAAAGACATAATTTAGACTCGGGCAAGTGCCTTGCTGTTGTTTTTGTACTTCCTGCAGTGTCTATCATCTCACCAATGTAACATTACCGACACCTAGCGATCACTATAGAATATTACATATTACCACGTCTTTGAAGGTATCTTTGCCTTATAGCTGTACTTTAGTTCAGTTAGCAATTTTTATGACTGGTAATGCTTTATTGGCAAAAAATAAATCTAATTTGCTTAAAAGCACATATTTTTGACAAATAATATTCGACCACGAAACAGCTATGATTTATTAATTAATATGTTTCTGAAAACCGTTAACAGTGAAGTCATGAAATTCCAAGTGGTGAAGGATTACTGTACTCCAATGTGAGCACCAGTGGTCTACACTGACTTCTTTTACGTCACCTCACGCTGGCATGCTGGACACGTTGCTGTGTTTAGAGTGTTAACATGTACTCATACGGAGCTTGCTGTTTGCTTTGTCTAATGCTGGGGTGTCTAAGCTTTTTCCACCAACAGCCAATCCAATCCACTCCCATGTAGGTCAATATATGCTAAGTTATTTTAACAAAATATCCTATCATAGCCTCGTGTTAAAGCAAATTGGTGTGATATCCGATATTTGTCTTTAAAAATGACTTATTTCTACAACATGCCACGGGCCAATGAAAAAACACAATTTGTGGGCCAAATATAGTCCTCGCGCCAAACCTGCATTTGTTTCTAAACAATCAGTTTGAGACCAAACTCGCAATTCAAACTATGGTTATTTTGTCCATTAAAACACTCAGCCTGGTACAATAGTTGAAATGTAGGTTGCGAGTACAGACGTGACTGAAAGCCGTTAGCCTTGGCTAGCAACACTCAACTCCCAGTAGGTTCAAATAACGTTATGGTTACCTTTCCATGAAACGACTGCGCTCGGACACAAACCAGGCGGAACCTTTTCGGTCGCAGTATAACTGGACAAATAACTTATTTGCATTAAAACATAACAAAGCTTATCATATAAGCACTGAAATACACCTCGACACGATAGTTTATGCTCCGGGCTCCAGCAGTCGAAGTCTTACTGTATCGCCCCCTGTCGGTTGGAGGGTGAACAGCGTCTACAAGCATGGCTAGTGGATTCCAGTACTGAAATACAAAATGGCAATCACTAAAAAGACACATTTACCTACCAAAGTTAGTGACGACCAGTGATGTTGGTAATGCGTTACAAAGGAACGCGTTACTCTTCCATAACCATTTTTTCAGTAACGAGTAATTTAAAGCGTTACTATTTCAAAACAAGTAATCTGATCGAAGTTACTTATCCAAAGCCACTTTGCGTTACTGTTTTTTAACAAATAGAAAGCCATCATTGCCGCGGTGACGGCGGCGAGTGACGTGTGTCAACAACAATGGCGGCAGGAGGGAGCTTGGCTTTTGCTAGGTGGAAATACAGTCACTACTTCGAGTTGGTGTCCAGCAAAGATAGGAATATTACGGTTCGTTGTACGCTCTGTCCTGGAGACAAACTGTTATCTGCCTTCAATAACACAACATCAAACATGAAGAAACATTTGGACTCGCCGCACGGCACAGTCAAGCTCACGGCGAAAGTTCCTACTGATGGAGCAAAAAGGAGAGCTACGAGTGCAG